>NW_007377539.1:280325-350682 GCF_000475195.1 Diaphorina citri | reverse complement strand
ATTAGATTGCATTTTGGTATTTCAGATTGTCAAAATGAGGGGCAAAGTGAAGCAAGTGATTGTGAGAATATGTCACAGAATGACAAGAGAAATAAAAAAGTTTAGAAACTCCAAAGCAGATTCTGAAGAGGTCAAACAGAAGAAAACAAAAAAAGCCAACAGATTAGCCAAAGAAATTAAAACCATAAAGGTATGGTCTTCTTTTTAAAGACAAGAAAAAGGAAATATTTGTAAAAGTCTTGTCACTTTACTTATGGGCATCACAATTTATGAAAGAGTGTTTAAAGACAAGAAAAAGGAAATATTTGTAAAAGTCTTGTCACTTTACTTATGGGCATCACAATTTATGAAAGAGTGTTTTTTTTTTTACCACCTTATTTATTTTGAAACTTCATTTTAACCCCTTTTAATAAAAAAGATTCCTAAGGCAAAAAATAATTTTGGCAGTTTTTTTTTTTTTTTTTTTTTTTTCAGAAAGGTAAATTCCCAATTATTAATATTCCCCTCTTTACAATATCATGATAAATGACTTTCTCATTTTCAGGTAAAGGCACACATCAAGTTGAAAGTGCTCGTCAAAATCGCCATCAGTGACATCATGAAGAAAGCCGTGGCCGAGTTTCGCGTCAAGTATCCAAATTGGTTGATCGAAATTCCGAACATCTTGCGAAACATCGAACTCAAGAAGAAAGGCATGAAACTGAACGACGACATCCAAAAGGGGGAAGCCGCGAACTACGCTAGGGCGATGGAAAAATACGCGTCAGTCAGTGAAACGCAAATGAAACTTGCCCCGAATTCTCCAGTGGAGAAACAAACCAAAACGAAATCGAAACAGAACTCAAAAGGTGACAGTGATTCTACTGACAGTCAAACGAAGACAAGTAAGAAAACAGCGAAGAATAGCGACTCGCTGAATGTTTGGTCGGTGGATAAAAACAATGTTGATAAAAGAAACGGTGTAAAACAGACAAAGAAGGGGAAGCAGAAGGAATCGAGTTCTAACAGAAGGATAGGGTCTTCAGAGGAAAGAGAAAGTGAAGAAGACGAAGAAGAGGAAGAAGTGGAAGGAGAGGAAGAGGAAGAAAATGAAGAAGAAGAAGACGATAGTGACAACAGCGAAAAAGACATGCTGGCTCGAAAATTAAGCAATGCCCTGAAAAAGATCGCACCTGGCTCTGACGAAGAAGGAGAAGAAAGTGGTGAAGAAGAAAATGATGATGATGATGATGAAGGGGAAGGGGAAAGTGAGGATGAATTCGAGGAAGAAAGGTGGAAGAGGAAAATGCAACTCATCAATAAGCCAACGAAGAAAAAAGGTGGACGAAAGGAAAGTGAAGCAGATAGTGATGAAAATGATTTAGAAGATGAAAATTCAGAAGAAGAGGAGGCGGAGGAGGAGGAAGAAGAAGAAAGTAGTGAGGACGAGTTCGAAGAAGAAAGACGGAAAAAGAAACTAGAACTAATCAAGAAGAGCACAAACAAGAAAGGTCAACAAAAGAAAAATAACCAGAACGATAGTGATGAAAATGAATCAGAGGAAGAAGAAGGAGGAGAGGAAGAAGAATCAGAAGAAGAGGACAGCGAGGAGGATGAATTTGAACAAGAAAGACGGAAAAAGAAACGGGGACTCATTAACCAAAAGACAGTCAAAAACAGCAAAAACCTCAGTAGGACAAAAGAAGAGATACATTCGAAAGATAAAACCAAGGCAGGTGAAAAAGTCAAAGGAAAAATTGTCAGTGAAAAAGTCAAAGGAAAAATCGTCAGTGAAAAAGTCAAAGGAAAAATGGTCAAAGACCACAAACCTAAAGAAGAAACAGTAGTAGACGATTTCTTCATGACAAAAGACAACAGGGAGTATAAGAGTATTGTCAAGCCCAATGTATTCGAGCAAGGCCCAACTGGCGACGAATTCAATGGAGGCGACGAATTTGAGAGACGAAAGGGACGAATCGATAGAGATAGACCCCAAAATTCCCAACCGAAAGAGATCTATAGGAAAGGAAAGAAAATAGTGCTTAATAGAAACGAGACGAATGGGAAGTTTAAGCCGAAATTTCCAAACTTTGACTCCCGAGGTCCGCCCAATGGTAGGAAATTTGACAAATTTAACTCTGACAGATTTGCTGGTAGTGAATCAAGAAGAGCACAAACAAGAAAGGTCAACAAAAGAAAAATAACCAGAACGATAGTGATGAAAATGAATCAGAGGAAGAAGAAGGAGGAGAGGAAGAAGAATCAGAAGAAGAGGACAGCGAGGAGGATGAATTTGAACAAGAAAGACGGAAAAAGAAACGGGGACTCATTAACCAAAAGACAGTCAAAAACAGCAAAAACCTCAGTAGGACAAAAGAAGAGATGAAGCCCAAAGAAAAAACCAAGACAGGTGAAAAAAGTAAGGGAAACAAAGGAAAAATTGTCAGTGAAAAAGACAAAGGAAAAATGGTCAAAGACGACAAACCTAAAGAAGAAACAGTAGTAGACGATTTCTTCATGACAAAAGACAACAGGGAGTATAAGAGTATTGTCAAGCCCAATATATTCGAGCAAGGCCCAACTGGCGACGAATTCAATGGAGGCGACGAATTTGAGAGACGAAAGGGACGAATCGATCGAGATAGACCCCAAAATTCCCAACCGAAAGAGATCTATAGGAAAGGAAAGAAAATAGTGCTTAATAGAAACGAGACGGATGGGAAGTTTAAGCCGAAATTTCCAAACTTTGACTCCCGAGGTTCGCCCAATGGTAGGAAATTTGACAAATTTAACTCTGACAGATTCGCTGGTAGTGGAGGAGGTCCGGAACCCCGGTCTCCCGCGTGACAGGCGGGGATACTGACCACTATACTACCGAGGATCGGTAAAATACCGAGGAGAAATTGGCGCTTATAATGCTCGCGGTTGTGAAGTAGAACACGGTGATTTTAATTTATCGTTTTTTCCGCTCTACCGTGTGTGTGGGCCAAGGAAGATAATTTGGACACCAGTAAAGATGATGATGTACTCCCCGACAGAGATGTAGCAAAAGAGTTCTACGCTAAATATGAAAGGGTGTGTTTATGAACAGGGCTGAGATGAGCTCGGACAACGTGAGATAGCTGTCCCGGCGGCAATTTTTAAAATTCATTTTATATTTATTTTCATTTGCTTTGTAATTTGCTTGTTCTTAATAGCTAATATAAATGAAAAGTATAATATAAACGTGCAAACTAAAGATAAAAATTAAAAAATGAATTCAGATTGTACAAGTTGCGGAAAAAAAATCAAAAATTCGAATTTCCCGCCAACTTTACACGCAAAAAGTCCGACGATGTCCTACGATGGCCCTGTTCATAACCACGGCCTAAATACCATATTGTAGTATTGTACTGAATGGTTTTTGCAGTGTGATTTGTTCTTTGATATCTTTGCAGTTTTTGTCCCTGTTCTGTTACTCTGTTTTAGCTGTGATAACCATCAATTTGTAGAGTAAAATACTGCACCTTGTTCCTGCCCAATAGAACTAAGTACAGACGGCAACAGGAAACACCAACGAGTAACATTCTCATTGTATTGTCAACCGTGAAACCATGAGCATGGATCTTCCAAATCACTTATCCAACATCAAGCTCAACAATGTTGTAAGTTGTGTGTTTATTTCGGCCAAAGTGGAGAACTTGTCAGTTCTGACCCCTACCTCATTAGAGTGGTTTATCCTCCATCCTGCTATCAGCTACATAGAAAGCACTGGTTCTAATAACTGCAGTACCAATGGCATGGGGGCCCTGGGCAATTAAGTCAATTTAAGTCCTCTCCTCTGCAGGGACATTTTCAGGGGCCTCAAATGTCTATAATCTTGAGTTTCCCTCCAGCAATCTAATGACACAGGGGCCTCCTCAGGTGGAAACCTTCCAGGGGGGGGTCAGAAAGGGCCAACATCATCATCTTTACTGGTGTCCAAATTATCTTCCTTGGCCATGGTGGACGAACTTTTCATTGAATAGCAGGTATAGATGAAACACTGTTTAACATAATTATTAACTATTTAATGAGTTTAATTAATTAATTTAATTAATTACTTTTAAAGAATTAATTATTCCTTTTGTTGATTTTTTTCTTTTTTAAATCCGTTTGTTTATGAAAGTGAAGATAGCAAAAATTTTTCAAAAGCGAACAATAGAAGGCTTGGCTAGCCTCTCACATAATGAACATTTCAAATCGTCTAGCGGGAAAATTTATTTGTTCTTTGATATCTTATTATCTTTGCAGTTTTCGTCCCTGTTCTGTGACTCTGTTTAAGCTGTGATAACCATCAAGTTGTAGAGGAAAATACTGTACCTTGTTCCTGCCCAATAGAACTACAGACAGCAACAGAAAACACCAACGAATAACATTCTCATACTTCTCATTGTATTGTCAACCGTGGAACCATGAGCATGGATCTTCCAAATCACTTATCCAACATCAAGCTCAACAATGTTGTAAGTTGTGTGTTTATTTCGGCCAAAGTGGAGAACTTGACAGTTCTGACCCCTACCTCATTAGAGTGGTTTATCCTCCATCCTGCTATCAGCTACGTAGAAAGCACAGGTTCGATTCCCGACGGGGTCAAGAAATTTGTATCATGCAAATGATTGATTCCGTGACTGGATGTTGCGGGGCCCACTCAGCCTCGTGTGGAAATGAGTAGCTATGGCATATAAATGCGCAGAGCGTTCGGTGCCAGCATGGTAGGTAAACATTGGATGTTTAGGATTATGAGATATTGGGAAAATCCTACAATGCTGCAGTGAGCACCAAAGTTGTGATATAATAACACAAAGAAACTGCATTTACATTTACAAAGTATCAACAAAATCCCAAATCAGTATGGGCTCTAAGAAAGGTCGGAGTTAGTAAAATAAACACAGGATGATGTTGTAAGATGCAAGATCCTATAAGTTTTTCCAGGCAGGATACTTTGTCAACTTTCGTTATTCTTCCATCATG
This sequence comes from Diaphorina citri, assembly GCF_000475195.1. NCBI lineage: Eukaryota > Metazoa > Arthropoda > Insecta > Hemiptera > Psyllidae > Diaphorina > Diaphorina citri. The sequence goes on along the minus strand of NW_007377539.1, from coordinate 345,711 downwards.
ATCCTTTAGTCCTGGATCTGGACTTTACAATCATATGGACACGTAATCCTGCAGGTTCTTAACAACCTCGGGATCCACACTGGACACGAGGGATACAAACGTGTCGGCACCCACTTGCGAACACATGGCACTGAGCTGGAAAATGAAAATATAAGAAACAAATTGAATAATACGTGAAAAACAAAATTGTCGACTCAAATGGTTTCTTCAAAGTAAATTGATTATTTTTCAACTTGTTTCATTATAAATTTCCATCTGTAAATGGTTTCTTCAAATTAAATTGATCCCAAAGGCAAGGAAACGCTAGACCTTTGACAAATGGAGAGTGCCAGAACGCATGTGATCCCAATCCCAAGGGGCAAGGTAAACCTAGCCCAGCCAGCCTATTTAGCGCTAGGTCGCGGTTCGGACCTAACTTGATCCCAAACAGATAAGGTTCGTTCTCGGAACGGCTGGCTTTCTCCTATCCTGTCTTCCTTCTCTCTTCGATTTCGGGACGATATAAGACCCCTTAGCAGTTACAGTTTCGTCTATCAAACCTCTTTAAAAGAAAAAAAAAAAAAATCCATCATTCCACTAGGATTTGAACCCACGTACTCCGAATTACCACACCAGCACCCTGTCAACTGCGCTATCGAGACGACTTACCTTGACCTGTACAAATTGACCCATATGAACGCTGTACACCGGATCGAACTGAGCTATCTCTCTCTTTCGTTCATCATGCCGAGTAGGTTCACTGAATACATCGGACGCCAGAGCTGTCGTTAGATCTAGGAACGCACTAAAAACGGGAAAAGAAAAATGATTGAAAATAATAATAATAATGGAAAATCCCAAGGGGGAAAAACGGAAATTCCAGAGAGAACAATAATGCACATGGTGAAAAATCCCAGGGGGGGGGGACTAAAGTTCCAAAGAGTAAAATATGTTTGGTGGGAATCCATAGTAAAAAAAAGCTTTGTGGAAATTCTCATAAGAAATGTTTGGTGGTGAAAATTTCCACAGAACCAAAAAATGTTTGGTGAAAATATTCCCGAAAGCAAAACCTGTTTAGCCAGCCTAGTTAGCTTAGTTGGTATTGCGTCTGCCTTGTAAGCGCTAGGCCGCGGGTTAGATTCCCGTCCGAAGCGGATTTTATCCTGATGGGATAATGTTCGTTCTCGGAACGGCTGGCTTTCTCCTATCCCTGAAACTGAACGACGACATCCAAAAGGGGGAAGCCGCGAACTACGCTAGGGCGATGGAAAAATACGCGTCAGTCAGTGAAACGCAAATGAAACTTGCCCCGAATTCTCCAGTGGAGAAACAAACCAAAACGAAATCGAAACAGAACTCAAAAGGTGACAGTGATTCTACTGACAGTCAAACGAAGACAAGTAAGAAAACAGCGAAGAATAGCGACTCGGCCAAACCCTTTAAAAAAAAAAAAAAAAAAAAAAAACCTGTTTGGTGATATTTCTCATTGTATGAAAAATGTTAGGTGAATTCTTGAGCTAAATTTCCTTTAGAGATGCTAATGATACATTCATCTTGTTAGGCCGGTCATTCACTATCAGATAGACCTGACAGGCACCTACCCCTGAATAGGTGCGCCTGCCAGGTCTACCTGACAGTGTATAATAAATCTTTCAGGTGACCTGTCAAGTCTACCTGATAGTGGATGGCCGGCCTTGAACTTACTCTTCATATTCAGTGCCTTGATATGGTACGGTCATGACATCGTTGAAAATTTCCGCCATCTGCTCCATTATTTTCCCGAACTTGTTTAGAATTATCCTAGAAGGAGGAGAAAAAACAAACAAACAGCGAAGAATAGCGACTCGCTGAATGTTTGGTCGGTGGATAAAAACAATGTTGATAAAAGAAACGGTGTAAAACAGACAAAGAAGGGAAAGAAGAAGGAATCGAGTTCTAACAGAAGGACAGGGTCTTCAGAGGAAGAAGAAAGTGAAGAAGACGACGAAGAGGAAGAAGTGGAAGGAGAAGGAGAGGAAGAAAATGAAGAAGAAGACGATAGTGACAACAGCGAAAAAGACATGCTGGCTCGAAAATTAAGCAACGCCTTGAAAAAGATCGCACCTGGCTCTGACGAAGAAGGAGAAGAAAGTAGTGAAGAAGAAAATGACGATGAAGGGGAAGAGGAAAGTGAAGATGAATTCGAGGAAGAAAGGTGGAAGAGGAAAATGCAACTCATCAATAAGCCAACGAAGAAAAAAGGTGGACGAAAGGAAAGTGAAACAGATAGTGATGAAAATGATTTAGAAAATGAAAATTCAGAAGAAGAGGAGGAGGAGGAGGAGGAGGAAGAAGAAGAAAGTAGTGAGGACGAGTTCGAAGAAGAAAGACGGAAAAAGAAACTAGAACTAATCAAGAAGAGCACAAACAAGAAAGGTCAACAAAAGAAAAATAACCAGAACGATAGTGATGAAAATGAATCAGAGGAAGAAGAAGGAGGAGAGTTTATAAAAAAAAAAAAAAAAAAAAAAAAAAAAAAAAAAAAAAAAAAAAAAAGGGAATAAAGAATTAACCAAAAATTAGGTTTTTTATGTAGTTCAAAGTTTTCCCATAACATTGTAGGTGATTTCGTTCAGGACAGCCACACTACTATCACGATACGTCACGTCACGTGATAGTAGTGTGGTTGTCCTGAACGAAATTGTTACCTACAATATCATGGGAAAACTTTGAACTACATTTTTCGGAGTCACGTGATGTGACGATAGTGTGTTTCTACCTTTAAACTACAAAAAATTTCTCTTCCGCTTATTTTGCAACACAAAACTTTTCGGACACTTACACAGATTCACAGGTGAGTAGCGCTGCGTACGCCAAGCCGATCACTTTCCGTCGCTCGGGCTGCGTCACCAAATAGGTTTTCTTGATCATATCGTCCAGCAGATTCGAGAGCATGGCCTCATGCGATGTGTTGGTCCTCCGCGCTTCCTCTTGAACTAGACTGAGGAAGTAGTTGAGATCGAGGAGGATCAGCCGGGATAAAATACATAGGAGCAGACTTTGCTTGAACCTGTGTACCATCAATTCATTTATTTATTTATTCATTATTATTTTCTATTGTTACTCTTGCTTTTATTATTACCATTGTTATTATTATTATTATTGTTGTTGTTGTTGTTGTTTTTTATTATTATTATTATTATTATTTTTTATATATATGTTTTAATGTAATGTTCTAAGCAATTGTAATTGTATTATGGAACAAAAATAAAATTACCAAATTACCAAAGGCCCGTTCCCACTTGTCGTGCGGAAAGAATCGTGTCGTGCATAAGTGGGAACACTCTCATTTAAATTACATTGCCTTCGAGGACGTTTTGTGTCGTTCGGAAAAAAAATCGTGTCGTGTGTGTAGCGAGAACATTCTCATTTCAATTACATTACTGTGTGGACACACCTTAAGGACGAAGGTCTTCTCGTCCCGAAAAGCGAAGAGAAGGAAGACTAGAATGTTCGTTCTCGGAACGGCTTACCTTTTTTTTTTTTAAAAAAAAGAGCGTTTCACCACCGTTTTTATTTTATAGCAATGAAACAACTGTTACATTAGACTCATCCTATTCCATCTTTCTCTCTTCGATTTCGGGACGAGATAATAATAATAATAGTGCTTATTTATACTGCTCGCATAGGACTGAAAAGTCCCTTTACTCCAGCAGTAGGCTACTACTATTATTGTAGTCAAATTCTCAAATTATATGAGGATGAAATTCCATACCTCGGCTGGGATTGAACCCACGCCCTCCTGTTTACCAGGCGAGCGCCTCGACCACTACACCGAGGCAGGTGATGTAGTGGTGATAAGACCTTGCCAGTTACAATTCATTCTATTCTATTCTAATTTATTCTATTCTATTCTATTTCAGATCGACATGGACGAGTGGTTTCAAAGCTCACTCCGGACGGAGTTACAAATCAAAGACAACAACTATCGTATCATTCGAAAGCGCGTCGCTTGGTTGCTAGGCAACTGGTCCAATGTCAAATTCTCGTCCGCGCTACGACCTGTTCTGTACGAGGCACTACTACCTCTCATGTCCCCGGATGAGGACCTGGCGGTCAGGTGAGGACGACTGGTAGTCTAAGGCTCGGGGTTCGAGAGAATGGAAGGAGATTTTTTTTTGTCATGATAACTCTGAAATGGTTCGTTTCAGAGTTCAAGATTCGATCCAATCTTGCCTTTTGCAGACTACCTGAGGACTCTCTTGAGTTCTGCAATTTATTACTCACTGACCCCCACATTTTATTCTACAGGTTGTCTGCGTGCAAAGCGTTCAAAATGTGCGTGGACGATTTCGACTTCAAAACGGAACAGTTCCTCCCGTTTGTCAACGTCTACTTCAACACCCTGTATAAGTTACTGTGTGATGCCAAGGAATGTGATACCAAGGTAAGAATAGAATAGAATATGTGTACACTGCCTATACTGCTAGAATGAGACTGAAAAGTCCCTTTACCCTTCCTTTTTTTTTCCGCTTGATGGGACGGAGCACTACCGCGTTCCTAATTTAGCCAAAAGATAATTTATTGTTCCCATGGCTAACTTCTCACCCATACAGTTTATATACGTTTCCCATGGCTAACTTCTCACACGTTTCAGATGCACGTGCTCAACGTGTGCTCGTTTCTAGCCAAGGAATGTGATACCAAGGTAAGAATAGAATAGAATATGTGTACACTGCCTATACTGCTAGAATGAGACTGAAAAGTCCCTTTACTCTTCCTTTTTTTTCACTTGGTGGGACTGTGGGACGGAGCACTACCGCATTCCTAATTTAGCCAAAAGGTAATTTATTGTTCCCGTGGCTAACTTCTCACCCATACGGTTTATAAACGTTTCCCATGGCTAACTTCTCACACGTTTCAGATGCACGTGCTCAACGTGTGCTCGTTTCTCATCGTACGCATGGGCTCTTCGATTGCGGACTTTGCGCACGACATATTCGAGTCCCTGCCGCTCCTGTGGGCGCAATCCGAAGACCACAATCTGCTCCGGGCCGCAATCGTAACCACACTGACCCATCTGACGGTTGCGGCTGGCAAAGTCCATTCCATTGTACCTCAGGTGAGTTTATTTATTATTATTTTATTTCATCTAACAATCCTTTCTCAAGCTTCAGAAACCTTGAGCTGAATCCTCCTTGTCCAAACCTTTAGCGAAAATAGATTGAGAAAAAAATCGTGTTGATCGTATTTGAAGAATAAGAAAGTAACCTCCGACAACAATAGACCTTATGCTTATGCGCTTACGTAGGTGAGGTTTCAAAGTTGAAGAGCAGGGATGGGTTCTAATCACTATGGCATGGGGGCCCCAAGCAATAGACCAGTTTCGCTGACTTAGGTGAGGTTTCAAAGTTGAGCCGAAAAAAATGAACCAGGAAATTTTTCTTTTATCTCTACGACTTTTGGATATTTTTTTTTACATCCGTGACCTAGTGGGTATCACATTACTCGCCCAGGTCCCGGGTTCGATTCCCGGCGGGGTGGAAGTTTTTTCGGTTCTGAAACAGGACGTCCAGAAAGAGCGTCCGGGCTCCTTCCATGTTCAAAAATCTAACGCGAAAAATTTCCATTCTCTCTCGGCAGGTTATCAAATATTGCACGGACACAGAGCAAGAACAGTGCCTGTACATGATAGAAGACGGTCTGGAGTTGTGGCTGCGAGTGTTACAACAGTCCTCCACCCTACCTCCCGCACTGGACGAGCTGTTCCCCTCTCTCCTTACTGTACTCAAAGATACCAGTGACTACTATGTAGCCTGTAGTAAAATATTGAGGGTGAGTCTACCTCCTACCTCCGGCACTATATCTAAATAAATCAGAGGTGGAGTTGCAAGGGACCCCCCCCCGTATGTGCAGTTCCTTTTTGATGGTTTTCATGATACAAATTTCTTGACCCCGTCGGGAATCGAACCCGGGTCTCCCGCGTGCAAGGCGAGTGCAGTGACCACTACGCCATGGGAGCTGTTTTGTTGATACTTTGAGGGCACGTTTAGCCCAGCTCCTAAATGGGAAGGAGTATGTCTGTCTTATCACCATCTGATTAGGGAATAATTCCAGCTCTCACCGCCCCCCATCACACATACATACCTCTGGGTCTTCATTTATTACTATTATTATTATTATTAAGTTGTTGAATTGCAATTTTCCTTGCACCTAAATGGGAAGTAGGTATTGTGTCTCTTATCGCCGATCTATGATTGACATGCAACGAAACAGACTAAATCCAGGAACACAAACATAGTGTTACTAATTGATCAATGAATTTCAATAATTTATTTTTTGTTCTATTTATTTTCCCGTACGTTGGTCTACGGGACAGTGAAGTTATAGAAACAAATATTTTACTATTTTTATTAAAAATGAAATAAAATCACTATGAAACATAATATGAAATTAAACCAACATAATATGAAATTAAAACCTTATCAATTGCGAACATATGAAATTAAATGAAAACTCATGAAAATTTACCTACTAAATATTCCTTTTCGTACGTTAACCTTTTGTATGTTTTTGTTTATTTAAATACATGATGAAATTCTATGTAAATATTTCCATGCTTTCTTTTTTTTTACATATTTCCTATGTACCTACTACATACAATACAGTCAAATTCTAAAATAATTTTGAGCATAAAAATTCCATACCTTGACTGAGATCGAACCCTTGCAGTCCTGATTACCAGGCGACCGTCTTTACCACTACACCACGGAGGCAGGTGCTTTTATCCCTGATGATGATGAGTCTTGGTAGCATACAGTGTGTCAACAACATAAGGTTCACCTTTGTGGACTTTTTCGGGCGTTCCCAGGGTGTCTATCAAAATCACAAAATGAAATTCCCTGACTTTTTTCCGGGTTTTAACGGTTTTCCAGTCTGGTAGACACCCTGGTTCCTGCTGTTCCCTTGGTTTTCCTTGCAACAGTCCACAAAGGTGAACGAATTTCGAGTTGTGAGTCAAATAACAAAGGTATCTAAAAAACGAATTCAGTCAAATTTGATTTTCTTCCCTTGGAAACTCGTTATCGCGGGCTGATGCCGTTTCTTAGCTTCCCACGAGGGGTGCAAATTTTCTGCCGTCTGCCCACCACTTCGATTACCGTCAAACTTTCGTTCCACCTTACAGTAGATAGGTACAATAAAATAAATATTGAATATATAAATCAATGCTTGAGTAATGCGGCTGGGGTGTCATCATGCCAGGCCGGCTTACCTCGTCATAAAGGTCGAAAGCTGCCAGACCGATGGCGTTGTACACGGCGTCCTTGATTAGAATTCTCGTCATATCGGTGGGTTGAGCCGGGGCTTTGTATTCGTTGAGTAGGTGCAGTAGGGGCGGCCTCAGTATGTCGCTGTACTTGTGAAATATGCTCAGGAACAGTGTCTCGATACACGGCTGAAACAATAAGTAGGGCAATGAAATAGTTGCGCAACAGTTGCCGAAACGATACATAGACCAGTTGCGCTTACTTGGTGAGGCTTCAAAGTCAAAGAACGGAAAAAATGAGGCACTAGGGATTTTTTTTTTTCTTCGACTTCTAGATCCTGAGAGCTTCCTCTTGAACTAGACTGAGGAAGTAGTTGAGATCGAGGAGGATCAGCCGGGATAAAATACATAGGAGCAGACTTTGCTTGAACCCGTAACTGCTATCCGTGCCTGGGAGAAAGAACGTCACGAAGTTGTATATTTTGGAAGGATCTCATAACTTTTTGCAGAAACTTAGCATAATGTGACGTATAAGAGCAGCGCCACAAAGTAGAAAGGCAATAGACATACGAGTAGTAACATTATTTGGTATGGTTTGGTGAGATTTCGTAATTTCTGAGTGCAAAACACCATAGTAATATCATTGGGTAAGTTTTAGAACTGATGAGAGGCATACTACGGGATGGGGATGCTACCACACAGACCACACGAGTCTAATGTTATAGCAGTGGTTTATATCGAGGAGAATCAGCCGGGATAGAATACATAGGAGCAGACTTTGCTTGAACCCGTAACTGCTATCCGTACCTGGGAGAAAGAATAATCAAGCAGTTTCATTTGGGTAAACATCTAATATATAAAAATGAATATTTGTTTGTGTGTGTTTGTTCGAACTTAACAAGCAAATTACAAAGCAAACAAAAATAAATATAAAATAAATTTTAAAAATTGCCGCCGGGACAGCTATCTCACGTCGTCCGAGCTCGTCTCAGCCCTGTTCATAAACACACCCTCACGTTCACGTTATCAACAAAGGAAAAAGGAACAAACACTTTTGTTATCACTTTTTTTTTTTTTTTAAGTGTTTCCCAAGTAATTAATTACTTTAAATTAAACTCATTAACTAATTAATAATTATGTTAAATAGTGTTTCATCTATACCTGCTATTCAATGAAAAGTTCGTCCACCATGGCCAAGGAAGATAATTTGGACACCAGTAAAGATGATGATGTACTCCCCGACAGAGATGTAGCAAAAGAGTTCTACGCTAAATATGAACCTAAAGAAATATTAGGCAGGTAAGATCAGAGATATGTCTTTCTCTTGGTAAGTTGAGAATATTGAAGATGTGAGTGTTTTGAGGATTGACGTAAAGTTCTCTAGACTAGATTGACAAAGTTGTACTCCATTGACAAATTATTTGTCATTGGAAAGGTCATAATTCAGCATGATTTGTGTGCAAAATTTTGGCAGATGTGTTTGCTTTCCATGAATGCATAATGGTGATATCTTGTTGAAAGAGAGCTCAACCCTTCATTGGAAAGGTCATAATTCAGCATGATTTGTGTGCAAAATTTTGGCAGATGTGTTTGCTTTCCATGAATGCATAATGGTGATATCTAGTGTGCAGGGCTTGTTGAAAGAGAGCTCAACCCTCTCAACCCAAGAGAGGGTCTCATTTTGAAAGGTATGAAAGTAGAAAGTAAATGGTGAAGTAAAAGTACATAACCCCCCTAGGTCTACACTTTTCTGTCAACTCATTAGTAAATTTATTGACATTGCTCATGGGTACCTCTCCAATTTAGAAGCTTGAGGCACATATCAACATAAAACAGCTGTGTTCCTTTTTTTTTTAAGTCAGGCTTTCTAAAGATCATACTCATACTTTTTGGGTTTAAAAAAAAAAAAAAAAAAAAAAAAAAAAAAAAAAAAAAAAAAAAAAAAATAGGGCACTTGGGTTTTTTTTTTCTTTTTCTTCCACGACTTCTGTATCCCGAGATAAATCAAATCAAAAGATACTGGTAAATTTTAAACTCTGACGTCACGGCATACGCTCCCGTACGCGATGACGTCAAATCAACTCTCCCGAGCAAACCTTTTATTAGAAATTACTCCGACGGGGAAAAAACTTACTCTGAGGAAAAAAAAACTTACCTCAAGGGAAAAAAAAAACTTACCCTAAGGGAATATTTCCAGCTCTCTCCGCCCTCATCACACATAGAAGCCTCTGGATCTTCATCCCAGTTGTTAAGTTCTGTCCCGGTTAATGTCATATATTGGGTGACTAAGGTAAGGGTGACATGTTTGAGGAGCTGGGGTGACAGGACCTGGTCCAGAATAGCGTCCGCTTGTTGGGTTTCCGGCTGGGCACCTGTGGAGTAGAAATAGATTACATGGGTTTTTATAGTCCCCTTGCTTGCAGTAAAGAAGGCAATCGAGGTTTTACCCCGAAACTTGGTACTTGGTTCAAAAACCTTCAAAACTTGGTAAAAATTAAATCTAACCTGCCTGTAGTCCCCAGCGGGCAAGCGGAAATGGAACCCGTGCCCTAGCATTTACAAGGCAGACGCGCTAGCTTTCAAGCTAACTTGAACTCTATTTTTCATTCGCCGGTATGACGCCAAGCCGACGTGAACTGAACGCGTGTTTTTCATTTCACTTCCCCTCCTGGCGTATCTCTTCGAGTGAACGCGGCGTTCGAAATTCCGGTAGCGACTCTCGAGTAGCATCAAGTACAAAATTGTTCCGCGATTTCTCCGCTAGATGTCATGTTTGTTGAAGTTGCCACAATTTTTACCCCAATCCGAACGCAGAGAGAACGGCACGTGCCTTCTTCTTCTTCTTCTTCCTAACAACCTTTTCTCACTTAAATGGATCCGCGTTTCTTGTCAGTCTCTTCCAGGTAGCCCTATTGTGTTCCTCGTGTCAAAAGAAAAACAGGCCTTAGGCTGGCTAAACGTAGCTATACTCACATGTCTTCCCCACAGTATACTCCTGACATAGGATCACATTCTTCATCATGTTCAGCGTCAACATGAGCAGCTTCTCGTTACTAGTTGCCAAGGACTGCCACGAGGTCGCGCTACTAGAGTACCCGTTGCTAGGCAACGAGAAGGCCAGAGAGACGCAAAACTCGAGTGCCTGGCTGAGGAAAGGGATGAAACTGTACGGGTGATGTTCGTGCAACTCCAGCGGGACTTTGATGAGGTTGACCATGTACTTGTGCAGGCAGGTTTTGTCAATGGAGGGGTCTGAAAACAGAGTGTACCTAAATCAATTTTTATAAAGAGGTTTGGGAACTATAACTGCTAAGGTCTTATCGTTCCGAAGTCGAAGAGAGAAGGAAGACAGGATAGGAGAAAGCCAGCCGTTCCAAGAACGAACATTATCTGGTCAGGATAAAATCAACCCCGGGCGGGAATCGAATCTGCGACCTAGCGTTTACAAGGCAGAAGCGCTACCAACCCAGCTAACTAGACTGGCCAGGGTTAACCAATCAAATCATGAATTTTATTTGTAGTGAAGCAGAGAGCTTCTTCACAACTTTTATGGGCATCACAACGTTACCAAGTGCCTCCTTTACTATTAATTCTCTTTCATCTTCAATCTTTTTACACGGGTAATCCCGCCACCGGTCGCTACTCACTTCAAGTAGCTACTGAATCGTCCTCACAAGGCTGAGTGCACCCCACAATCCAAGCATAGAGCCGAAGAAACTTCGACCCCACTGACCTTGTTTAGACTGCAAACAGCCCCAAAGGACGGGTTAAGTTTGAATCTTGTTTAGACTGCGGGGGTAAAGGGACTATCTCAGCAGGATAAACAAGGTATATTCTATTCTAAATCAACACATAGACCTTATGGTATAGTTTGAAATGTGACTCACGATTCTCTAGTTGAAGCAAGGTAGTGATCTGTGGGAATACTTCCGATACAAACTGAGTCACGTGAGGCGACTCATGCGGTTTTTTGAATCCATACACTAGGAGCTTGCGTAACAGTTTGACACACATTAGACACCGGCGCAAATTCTTGTTGTCTGTAGCCTGAAAATAGTAATAATAAGAAATGGAAAAACAAACTGTAAAGGTCGGTCCACACATAGTCGACCATCGATCGATGTCGACTGAACCGTCCACACTGCCTCACCAACATGGATTCAACTATTTGATCAATGGCCGGTCGACCATGTGTGGACACACCTTAATGAGCCAGACTAGTCAGGTACTTAGCTCGGATTTACTGGATGAAAGACCTTTTTTCTCTATGAACACAGGAGGGATTCTCAAATGGTCTTAATTTGAACTCAGTACGGTGGTTCTTAGTATTTTAGTTGAACCCAAAAGGATGAAACCAGACTAGTTAGCTTGGAGGGTGGCATGACTGCCTTGTCAGTACTAGGTCCCGAGTTCGATTCTCGCCAGGGGCAGACTTTATCCTGAACAGATAAGGTTCCTTCTCTGTCTGAACAGCTGGCTTTCTCCCATAATGTTCTTTTTCTTCGACTTCAGGACAATAAGGCAGTTACAGTTTCCTCTATTGGATTAGTTTTTAACACATTTTTTTTTTCTTTTTACTGAAGTTTGATTAAAATGTTTAATAATATTATTTTTGAAAAAATGTTCAATAATACAATAATGTAATACAACAATAATAAAATGTTCAATAATATTAAGTGAATCTCACCTCAGTGAGGAACTGTTTCAAAATCATATTGTACAACTCGATCATGAATGGAAACAGATCTCTTGTCAGGTCTTGAAACAGCTTCCTATGTCCACATAATCGTTTGGAGGACAACGCCTTCACCACATGTTGCCAAGTGACGAGGGCCCCATCTTGTGTTTTGCTGTCCTTGTCTTGAACAGCCGCTAGTAGGGTGGGAACGAGTTGAGGCCAGTCATCGGGCCAGTCAAACCTGAGGATTGAATAAAGAGAGTTTCAAATTTAAGATCATACTTTTTTTGCAGAGGTATCAGTTCAACTGTAAGGAGGTGCATAGAAAAAGAAACAGGTGTTGAGTATGCTGCCAAAATCATTGATCTATCTGCCGATCCCGAGAACAAAGTTTCAACTCTAGAAGAAGTCCGAATACTCCGATTAGTTGCTGGGCACCCATTCATTAGTAAGAATTTGTACTTTCTGCATTTGGGACTTCTCTTTGTTCTTTAGTGCATACACTTGCACTAAAGAACAAAGAGATATTAGCTGAACTTCTTATGTTTCTACTTGAATGTTTTTTTTTTTTTTTTTTTTTTTTTTTAGAACTTGTGCCTGGTCCAAAATATTTACCATCATATTATCCCATTTGTAAGTCTGTAACCCTTTTTACTGTTTCAGTTCAGCTTCATGATGTGTTTGAATCCGAGACCTTCATCTTCCTCGTGTTTGAATTGTGTAAGAATGGAGAACTTTTCGATCATCTGACTAGTGTTGTGGCACTCACTGAAAAGAAAACTAGGTGAGACAACATCTTGATTTTTTATTTATTATTATTATTTTTTTTTTCCTCAAGTTATTAAGCATGCCGGGAACCGTGGAAATTTCAAGAGTTCAAAGCACTGCCCAGCTTATTTTTTTACAACAATAAATTGGTGGACCCATTACAATCTAAGAAAGTCAGCCATTACAAAAACAAACCTTATTGACTTAGGATAAAATCTGCCCCAGGTGGGAATAGAACCTGTGACCTACCACTCATAAGACAGGCACACCACCCTCCAAGCGATCTAGGTTAGCTATAGTCCTATACAAAAATGGATGCAGCAATGTAGCACACAAGGGATCAAGAAGAGACTGCCTTACCATAGCTAGCTAACAATATTTTTACATCCCTGCTTTTTTATACTTTAGGTACATCATGCGGCAGTTGTTTGAGGCTCTGGAACACGTACATAATCACAATGTTGTTCACAAGTAGAAAGTAAATGGTGAAGTAAAAGTACATAACCCCCCTAGGTCTACACTTTTCTGTCAACTCATTAGTAAATTTATTGACATTGATCATGGGTACCTCTCCAATTTAGAAGCTTGAGGCACATATCAACATAAAACAGCTGTGTTCCTTTTTTTTAAAAAAAAAAGTCAGGCTTTCTAAAGATCATACGGCAAGTTTCATTTGCGTTTCACTGACTGACGCGTATTTTTCCATCGCCCTAGCGTAGTTCGCGGCTTCCCCCTTTTGGATGTCGTCGTTCAGTTTCATGCCTTTCTTCTTGAGTTCGATGTTTCGCAAGATGTTCGGAATTTCGATCAACCAATTTGGATACTTGACGCGAAACTCGGCCACGGCTTTCTTCATGATGTCACTGATGGCGATTTTGACGAGCACTTTCAACTTGATGTGTGCCTTTACCTGAAAATGAGAAAGTCATTTATCATGATATTGTAAAGAGGGGAATATTAATAATTGGGAATTTACCTTTCTGAAAAAAAAAAAAAAAAAACTGCCAAGATTATTTTCTGCCTTAGGAATCTCTTTGATTACAAGGAGTTAGAATGAACTGCACTGGTCCTACTTGCCAAAAAGAAAGGACTGTCATTGAAAGCAAGCTTTGACAAAGAGAGCCATTGCTAACTAACAAAAGATTGGTGTAAGTGTAGCACTGTAGCCTGTTTAAAACAGTCCTTTTACAGAATTGATACTTACATCATTTAGGATTGCATTGGGATCCTTATCAAATTGAAGAGCAAATTTAGAGATGTCATCCTTTTTCAATTTCTGAAAATCAAATGTGAGAAATATTTATGTAAAATCTATACAGCAGTGCTTGAACCAGCAGACATTTTTTCTTGGATTTTTCACATTTTCAATTTTTATAGGTAGATAGGGTACTAACTAGGTACCCTTAATTAAATATTTCAACACCCAGTACCTAATTAGGGAATGTTGTTTCTCTTCTCAACAATCTAATGCTTTCACATTTTCAATTTTTATAGGTAGATAGGGTACTAACTAGGTACCCTTAATTAAATATTTCAACACCCAGTACCTAATTAGGGAACGTTGTTTCTCTTCTCAACCATCTAAAGCTATTATTACACAGGCCTCTAAATTCCTATGAAGTAGCTGTTTCATGTTTCAAAATAAATAAGGTGGTAAAAAAAACAATCTGTCATAAATTGTGATGACCATAAGTAAAGTGACAAGACTTTTACAAATATTTCCTTTTTCTCGTCTTTAAAAAGAAGACCATACCTTTATGGTTTTAATTTCTTTGGCTAGTCTGTTGGCTTTTTTCGTTTTCTTCTGTTTGACCTCTTCAGAATCTGCTTTGGAGTTTCTAAACTTTTTTATTTCTCTTGTCATCGGTTCCCAATTTTTTTTTTTTTTTTTTTTTTTTTTATTAATATAACTTGAGATTTTTGTTTGTATGTATGGGGCAAACCTTGAAATTAATTTTTGGCTAATGTTGGGCCTTTTTTTCCAAGGTCAATCAACTTATAAATCTTGGTACAATTAACTTATAAATCTTATGTATCTTTGGTAACAATAGTAGGCATACAAACTCAATTAACTTATAAATCTTATGTATCTTTGGTAACAATAGTAGGCATACAAACTAACTAGGTACTCATGAGAGGCACAACAGATCTAACCAGGTTACAATAACATAGAGCTTATAACCAATGGCCCTTCTTATACCTACTCGTGAAGTCATGAAGTCTTTTAATATGATCCCTCTTCTTACCTGGCTATCATAGCGATAATAACAGCAACCTGAAGTTCAATTTGGGGTACAGGTTCTGAGAAATCACTGATGAGCACTTGGCGTAGACTTTGCTTTTCAGCACTGCCAATTTCACTGAAATGAAGAGCAAGGAAATGATTAATCATTTTGAGGTGAAGCTATAAGAACTTCATTTTTTATCAATCAGAGTTAATCAACTGTCATGAAGACACATTAAAGGTTGGTATGGAATAGACAAGTTAAAAACTGACAGAAGTATTTCTTGATTTATTTATATATATATAAAAAAAGAAAGAGGTGGGGGAGCCAAGAATGCTCACACTACTTCACCATTGAATCACCATATGAATTCTTTCAACATTGAAAAAATCTAACTATGGCTCCTTACTGGCCTCATTCAAGGAGTTTACAGCATCTGAAAAAGCCTGACAAGAAAATTTCCAACTTACTTGGGAGCACCTTTCCTCCAGTATTTCATCACTCCATTTTTTAGACACAACACCCCCAGCCACCTCACTGTATTGTCAATGTTTCTGTTTTTCAATATGTTCTGAAATAAATGACACAAAAACTTGGACATTAATAATAATAATAATAATAATAATAATAATAATAATAATAATAATAATAATAATAATAATAATAATAAAAAATCCAACTCTGTAGGTTTCCGCCTAATTTGGATAAATGTTCCTCATGGTGAACCTGACCTTCACATGTAATCAGGGCCATATGCAGGATTTTTTGAAGGGGGGGGGGACAAAGAGTCCAGTGATATACCTGCTTACTTTTATTCTGTGATTCTGCAAAAGCTACTCAAACAACAACAGTGATATACGAGGGGATGGGGATTTGCTCCAAATTTGTGAAGTTCAAACCATAGTTGTAGAGCAAATATGAGGTCTGAGCAAGAGGTAATCAGCCCTCTCAGCTCCCCTAAATATGTCCCTGCATTAATCTTCCCTTCGTATCTCTCTACTTTCACATCTCCTCAGTCCACCTTCACTTGGGTGTTTTGACTCATATAAAGCATCCACAACTCCCACTGGTACATCCCTGTTTGAAACCTTGGGCCCCTGCCTCCTCAAGAAAATCCTGAATATGGGCCTGCCCTCCACTCCAATGTGGTGTAGCCTGCACAATAGTACTTTGTTGTTATCTGTCTTCAGACCTTTGAGGGCCCTATATAAGACATTTTACTGAGTGATTTCTACAATTCCCTTTTCCTACAGTTACCTAGTACCTAGGTATATAAGATGGATTTCCCAGAAGGCTACTTACCACAAGATATGAATGAAACCCTGGCTCGGTATTCCAGGACTTGAGTTTTTCTTCAGCGGGTTTGAGGATTTCCGGATTTTGACTGGCGGCTTGATGTAGTGTTTCCAGCACCAGGGAATACGCTTGTTCATTCATACTTTACAGTATTATTACGGTATACCGATAGGAAAAACAGGAATCGGGGAACACTTTCAGTTCAAGTTCTTCATTCCATATTTGTATTTTTCTATTTTTGTTTTTTGACAAAACGTAAAAAAATCTCATCTTTACTTCGACACGATTGTGCGATAATGTCACGACGGCAACGGCCGGCAAAAAATTACAGTGTTGCCGCAATGTTCAAATTGTGATGAGCGTGCGGTTTTAGCACTTTATACCGGGTGGTAGAAATATTTAAATAGGGCTGCTCAGGTCATTTTCTACAGGGTGTAGGTAGAAATTAAAAAAAAATTAAATAAATAGAACATAACCTTGAAAAATTTTCAAGCCTCACATCTAGAGTGGGACAACCTGTTTTTAATTGGATGATGTTAAACGTAGAACTCCTGGAGTCACAAATTTCCCCTGAATGGTAATTACACAGCAGGGCTGTACTGAGGGGGGGGGGCAGCCCCCCTCCTTTGGACTCACCTTTTCTCTATTTACCATAAGCCAGACTTCAAAAATTTCGACCTCCTTTGGACTCCCCTTTTCTCTATTTCCCAAAAGCCAAGCTTCAAAAATTTCGAGTATTGCCCCCCCCCCCCCTCCCTTGATAAATTCCTGGAAATGGCTCTGAGGCCCTGTTACACAGATCATCACTTTGGTATAAAACACATATAGGTACACAAAACGTGGAAACATAAAATCTTTCATATTATAATGTAATCAATGCAAATAAATGAATGTGGGAAATCCTAAAAGAGCTAACTGACAAAACTGGTTTTTTTTCCAGGGAAACAAAAAAAAAAAAAACAGTTGTATTTTTGAAGATATATGAAATGCTCTCTTTGGTATTTTCTACTTTCTTTCTCTTTTTTTTTTAATTACTTTGGGTTTGAATATTCATATAGCCCTTGTTGCATTGCATGTGCACTTGTAGATACCTTGCAATAAACTCATTTTTTGAAAATTTGTCAGTTAGCTCTTTTAGGATTTCCCTCATTCAAATACCAAATAACCAAACTGTTCAGTAAGTTTGGGGAATTTCTAGAGAGATATTATTCCAAATTTGATAATACTGTTCGTCAGACATAGAAATAACATCATCTTCATTTTTATTCGTATACATTGTGATTGATTTGGCCCATCTCTGCATGCTATAAGCTGGCTGAGACAAATATTGACCCTCTGAATAACAGACTGGTGTCTTTTCAAATTGATATAACATATAATCATAAAATAGTTCTAACTTTCCTTTTTTGTTGTCCAAGGGAGGCATGCTAAATGAGATGGATGTTATGCTATAGCACAGTCCATCCTGATCTTTCAAAGTATTTTTTTCTAGATCATGATTTTCAATTCCCTTATTTTGAATGTGAGACAAAAATATTTGACTGAATGTGACAGGGTGAAATCTATTGCATCTATTTTCATCTAGTAAACTCTTTGGATAAATACTATGGAAAGATAATTGTCGACCCAGAAAATAGTCAGGATCAAAGACATTTTGTAAATAACATGGTAAGCTATTGGTTTGAAGCAATAGTTCTAATGTAGCTCTGTTCAGGACTACACCCAAGTTCAAAGGACTGAAGAGAACATTTCTGTGAGATTTTATATGACCGCCATAAAAAGGTTCAGATGAATTGAAGAGTACAAGAGAATATCTCAAATTTTCTGGTATCACAAATCTGTCATCATTAACTAAAATTATCCAATGGACATTTCTTCTGTCATTGAGAATCAAGTACTCTAGTGATTTGCACAGCCTTTGCCATGGATATTTAGAATGAGTAGCAGTAATAATTGGAATAAAGTTATTACTTTTGGGACCAAAGAAATAAAAGTTATCACATCTAGCAAGCCAGGAACTGTAAATTCTATATGCAGACTCTAGTTTATTTACAAATATCACACATGTTATCTTCACATGTTGCTTCAAATAGTCACTCTCTAAAATTGATTTTTTGGAACATGTATTTCTTCCAGAAGGAACTCTTGACACCCCTTGACTTCTCAACCACT
Organism: Diaphorina citri; assembly: GCF_000475195.1. Lineage (NCBI taxonomy): Eukaryota > Metazoa > Arthropoda > Insecta > Hemiptera > Psyllidae > Diaphorina > Diaphorina citri. Next base: position 327,347 of record NW_007377539.1, on the reverse strand, counting down.
GGTTATAATATTTACTGTCCGTCACAAGATGTAGGTGGGGTTTGGATAATAAAGAGAAATTGTTGTTGTGATTGTTGGAAACATTCCATACATAGCTAGCTAGAAATATTCCACATGTAGCTCCCAGAGTAAACATAAAAATCTTGTAAAACTGTAGTAACAAGCTCATCATAAGCCATCCACATATTTGTTCAATCCTGAACACGCATTATTTTTAAAACAAAAGATGGTTTTGAGAAAACTGCAAAAACTGATGACTGGACAGGTATCTGGAGTGACCTTGAGGGTGCAACTTTGCAATCTACACCAGAGTTCAATGACAACTAAGATGTTGAATTTCTGTAGGACTGTCTCTGTGGTAAATAGGTGATATTACTCGAACAGTTATTGATGTGTGAGTTACATATTTAGCTTTGAGGACTGCGGTTTGATGAGTGTTAATCATTGAAGTCACTCACAAATTAAGGATACTACAAGAGAACAAACTTGCCCTGTAGGTATGAGTCTATGAGTGCTATAGTGACACCAATGTTTGTGACATCTCTCCTGATAGAAATCCTTTCGCCAATCGCCTGATTTCCACTAAAACTTATGTTGTAGGATAGATAAAGAACTAACAATACTATAAGATGAGGTTATTTTGGAACAAATGAAACTTGATTTACTGAACTTTGCAACTTCTTTGAGTTTTTTGATGATTTTTTACATTTTTTCTAATCTAATTTTTTGAAATCTTGCGGCTAAATAAGGACCGTTTACATGAGCTTTTTTTTCGCGACTGTACGGTATTTTCAAAGACGTACGACTTTCTTTATGAACTGGCAACGTTGCTGTTTCAAGATTTTCCAATCAGCTGATGTGTTTATCAACAAACCAAAAGTTGAAAAAAGGAAATTCGTCAACAAGTTTTTCCAATTTTCCTCAAATTTGAGCAAGAACAAAAGCTTTTCATTGGAAAATTCTATCTTATCAATTGGATTTTTTTAGTTTTTTAGCATACCAAAGATCAAACCCATTTATAACCAATTTTCTTACAAGCAGATATTGAACTGCGTTCAAGCCTAGCATGATGTAAGTACGGAAGAAAGGCCAACAGCCAACTTAATATTTTGCTCTAGTTTCAAGACTTTCAAGGGTTCATTTGTTTTCTGAACCAATAACAGAGTGCCAATTACGTTCTAAATTTGTTTAATGTTTTTTTCTCAGTTAAATAATTAGAAAAACATTCCTCTCACAGCAAAGTGTATGAACCGAAGTCAACACTGGGCTAATGTCCAAATAGGTACCTATATCCTACTAATTTTAATTTTTAGTGAGTTTCTATTTTTCAGTTTGTTTTAACAACATAAATCCATAACTGAAAAGCACAATGAACTATACCTATTTGTCACAAATTTATGTTGCCTTTCAGGCCTGTATCTAGGATTTTAACGAGGGGGGGGGGACTCCAGAGTGACTTTCTTGCGATCTTGTTCACTGTGCTAATCAAAATCAAAACACTTCCAAGGTTGTTGATTCAAATTGAATATTGTGGTTGTTTTGGTTATGGATACCGTTATGACAGAGGTATGAAAAGTAAATTGACAAATAACATAGTTTTGGTTAAACTGATATGTTCATTGATATTCCAGATGATGCAGAAATCCAGCATAGTTCTACGCCACTTGAAATCATTGCGAGTAAATTTTGTGTGCATTGCCAAGTACTCAAGACGGAGTGGTAGTGATTCAAAGTATGATGATGTGTTCAAAATTGTCGGAAAAAATAGAAATCATTTGAATGGTGAGATTTTTTTTGTAAGGTTTTTGGTTTCAAAATATTTGAAAAATATGATGGGCAATATACTTTTAGGATTAGACTCCAGAATCTCTAGATTTTTCATGTGTATCATGCTATCATGTGCCTGTAATGACACTTTCTTATTTACAGATTACTCAAATCCAGCTGCTTTGAATCCCAACTGGGAACTACTAACACCCATAGGTTACAAATTCTTTCTCCGAGGAAACACAGGTCTAGCTTTGAACGAAACTACCAACCTTGAGAAGGAGCATTTTGATTTAGAATCCTGCAAGTTTGAATGCAAGGCCCATGAGTGTCCTGTGTTGCTCAAACAGAGTAAGTCATTCAAACAGTAGTAGGTATAGTGTTTGGACCAACCGTGCCCCCAGATAAAGTTTACCCCCAGCAGGAACCTATGACCTAGCACATACAAGACAGGTGTGCTACCTTCCAAGTTAACTGAATGGCTAGATAGACTTACATCTTACAATAACCTTTCTTTTATAGGTTCACTAGTTAAAAGTCAATGCTACTAAGTAATTTTATTAATTTCACAATAATAAACTCTTGATTCTACTTGTTTGCAGGTATTGTTGAATTGTTCCCCGGTTCAGATTTGAACAGTCTGAAGTTGACAGTGATCACTTTGAAGCAGAAAATACCACAGAACAATCCTGATGCAGACAAAATTACAAAAACGGTGAGATTTTGGGGAAAAGGGAAGAAGGGGGAAGAGTATGTTTTGCCTGATAATGTGCTTGCTTACCTTTGGTAAGGTAGTGAGGGGTTTTCATGAAAGACTCAATATCACATGCAGAAAAAAAATGTACTTTTTTGAAGGTCTCAAGTCAGGTAAAACCATTTAAAAAGTAGCAGCATAAATAACTAATGGATTCATATCTACACTTATAAATTAGACAATAGAATATATTTATGTACCTTGTTTATCCTGCTTGGATAGGACTGAAAAGACCCTTTACCCCCTTATGCTAACCAAGGTCATGTAAAAGTAACCTTGATTAATTTTTCAATCACCTAGTTTTAAAGCTACTTGCAGTATCAGGATAAAATTTATTCCCAAAGATATTAAATATAAGTAAATATTAAATTAAATAAGTACATAATTGTCCCTTCCCTGCGTTTTCAGTTTGTACTAGCTGCCAAAGAGATCAGTAGGAAATTGAAGTTCGCCGGGTTCTGGTCAGACTTCATCAATCCGTTCACAGGACTCCCATATGTTAATCCTCTCTACTATAATGGAGCTCCTGTAGTATCACGGTCAGAGTCTAGAGTTCACTTCCAGGGTGTCAACATAACCGAGAAGAGGAACTGCCGGATTATCAAGAAGAAATCTCCAAGTAATTTTATAGGTAGGTCCTTTAGGTGTTTGGTATCTCAATGTAATCTGATGAGAGGCATACTACGAAACAAACCACATGCATCTAATGTAGCAGTTGTTTCATTGCTACAAAATAAAAACGGCGGGAACAATTTAAAAAAAAAAAAAAATCAAACTCGCTCAAACCGTTCAGTCCAAATTACGAAGAAAAACAAAAAGTTCTTCTTAGGGATCCATAGGGGGGTTGAAAGCCCTATCAACTCCAGAATGGAATGAAGTTTTCTTCATGTGTTAAAAACACATTTGCCAAAAACAGACTAAACAGACGTTTAAGAGTTTTCAGTTTATCACAGAATAAACTCAGACAGACAATGAAGGATTAGGATGAGAAGATTTTTTTTTTTCTTCAACTCTGTCTCGCTAGATCGTCGAGTTAAAACTTACTGGGTTTGTTCAATTATATTTCCTTCCAGGCAACGTATACACGGACGCGCCAGCCAGTGTGGAAGTTCTGCGCCAAATTATCCTACAGGATAACATTGTACCCGAGCACGACTACCAGGAGGATCTGGAATTTGACGACGATTTCGTCAACAACTAGCAGGAGCGACCTTTGTGGCGACAAGTAGCGACCTCTTGCAGTGAGAAGTTATTAAACGAATGATTTTGTTCAATATCTAGCGACCTTTTGGGAGAAGTTTGGAAGCGTTTTTTGTCAACAACTAGCAAACAAATAGCGACCTTTCTGGCGACAAGTGGCGACCTTTTGCATTGAGAAGTTATAAACAAATGATTTTATTCGATATCTAGCGACCTTTTGTTTGGGAAAAGTTTTGTTTTTTGATTTGTTTAAACATAGGCTGCCTTTATCTACACTTGGCAGTCTATAAAACCACGAGTTCGTTTTTCAAACGTAATTACAATAAAAAAAAGTAGACATTGAAAATAACTAAAGCAAAAAACAGCAAAAGTGAAAAAAAAGAACTTCATAAATTTTAAACTCGGCAATTTTTGAACGAGCTTGAAAATAAAAGTGAAGATACGAAGATACATAAAAGAAAGAAGAGGAGAGAAAGAAATAAAACATTACATTTAATAAAACAAAGATGGCATCTTCTCGATTCAGCGGAGTTCTACAGCTCACAGATCTGGATGACTTCATCGGCCCATCTCAGGAGTGCATCAAACCTATTCCAATCGAGAAGCCCAGCGGCCCGCGAACCGGGGCCAAAATCCGAATCCAAGATGACGGAGCTTACATACAGGAGACTAACGGGCGAGAAGAGAAACTCAAGAAAGTGGAGATCTCACTCACGGATTGTCTTGCGTGTAGTGGATGCATTACGAGCGCCGAGTCCGTGCTTATCACACAACAAAGTCACGAGGAAGTAATGAAAGTGATCCGCGAGAACAACGCGCACAAAGCTTCCTCCAATGAGAACACTAAGACGATCGTACTCTCGCTTGCCATCCAGCCTGTTTTGTCACTAGGCGCCAAGTTTGCTCTCTCACACGAGCAAGTTGTCGCGAAGCTGTGTGGATTTTTCAAGCGCCTGGGCGTGGATTTGGTGCTTGACGTTGGGATCGCACACTGCTTCAGTCTCGTTGAACTGGAGAACGAATTTCTCGACCGTTTCCTGTCGGGTGGCGGGCCGCTGTTCACGTCGGAATGTCCCGGGTGGGTGTGCTACGCGGAGAAAAGCCATGGGGAGTTTATCCTCCCGTACATCAGTCGAGTGAAGAGCCCGCAACAAGTGATGGGGAGTCTGATCAAGACGCATCTCGCTGAGAAGCTAGGTGTTCACCCGAGTCACATCTACCATGTGACACTCATGCCTTGCTACGATAAGAAGTTGGAAGCCTCACGCGCTGACTTCTACAATGAAGAGCTTGGCTATCGGGATGTGGACTGTGTGATTACTGCAGTGGAGTTGGAAGTCCTTCTTGCAAACGAACTGGCGACCACAACTCTACAAGAGGAGAAGGACGGCATATTAGATTGGCCTTGGGATGAACACAATCCACACCGCATGCTACTCGTGAACGGGACAGGCAGTGGCGGCTATGCTCACAACGTCCTAAGTCACGCGATACGTCAGCTGTGTCCCGGAGAATCCCCAGTGGTGGAGTTCAAACCTCTGCGTAATCCAGACATACGTGAGGCGACCTTCACCTGCGGGGATGTCACGCTACGCTTCTGCATTGCTAACGGGTTCCGCAACATACAGAACCTCATTCAGAAACTGAAACGTAAGAGACTACCCTACGATTTTATCGAGATCATGGCGTGTCCATCCGGTTGTTTGAATGGCGGCGCACAGATTCGTAATGAGAAGGTTGCTAGTCCGAAGGAAACGGCGCTAGAACTAGAGACGATTCTATGTGACCTGGCGAAGTCGGAGCCTCGTGAGAACGCAACCTTGGAGCACTTGTACAAAGCGTGGTTGGGTGGAAAATCCACGGATAAGGGGAAACATATGTTGAACACGAGCTACCATAATATACCGAAGAATAATATAGCGTTGAATGTCAAGTGGTAACCAGGACGCTCGCCTGCTAATCAGGAGGGCGTGGGTTCAATCCCAGCCGAGATGTGGAATTTTATCTTCAATATACTGGAGAATGAATTAGAATAATGTCTTCACTTGACTGGGGTACCTAGTCCTAGTTAAGTGAAGACATTATTCTAATTCAGTCTCCTGTTATAATGCTACTCGACAAAGTATCTCGTTTAGAAAATGTCATCAAATGCTGTTTGAGACTTTGACCACAATAATAGAAGTTTTGAACCTGGACTTACTAAGAGAATACTTCAACTACCTAGGTATGTTAGGGATAAAAAAAATCAGACTTCAATTTATAGACTTTTAAATTATAGGTACTAGGTACATAGTTTCGTATGAAAATTTATTTATTTTCCTTCTAATTTTAGTGACTTAACTGTTGTATTAAAATTTCTGTACTTTTTAGTTATCTCTGGGAAGAAATGTCTTCTTTCTTTGACTATAAATATATGATGATTTTGTTTGGAAAGAAAGGTACTTATTTATCTTGTTCAACCTCACCTCTGAGGCAGTATTCTGAGATTTTTTCAGAATATTAGGTATTAAAAATAAAATGAAATTAAACCAATAATAACCTTGGGGGAAAAAACTGGGTAGGTACCATCTACAAGAAAAACCTGTATCTTGAGGGTTTTCTCTTTTCCCCTTTTAAAATTAAAAAATGTATATGGGGAAAGCCCAGATTTTATGAAGGTTAAAAAAATGCTTTGGACTTGTGCTTTTTATTAAACTTTTTTGGTTTTCACGAGGCACACTATTGTGCTCCATATAAGATTCGTTCATTGGGAAATGTTGAGAACCACTGCAGTAGTTTCACGACTCGAGATGTCGTTCGTGTATACGCGCCCTATAATGGCCGGCAACAAAAAACGACAGCAAGAGCTAGTTTCACAAATGTACAACAAATCTCATATGTCCGAAAAACGGATTGATAACTTCTCAGATATGAGGAAAATGAACCACTGGAAAATTTGGTGAAGAAAATTTTGAAAATTGAAAATTCTTCTCTTAAATCTCTTATCCCAGTAATTTTCCACTTGTACCTTTTAATCGTTTGAAGTTTTAAAAACAGAATAAAGGAATGTAATTGTTGAAAAACGAACTAATATTATGTGCAGCTAATAGTGTGTTTTTTTCCAAGTAGGTACCTGACTCCTAAGATTGCCATCGACAGACAGGTAGGTAAGTGAAAAAAAGGGCCTGATCAAAAAGTTTGATAACAAGAAGTGTATGTGGAATTCAGTGTATGTGATGGTTTAGGTCCGGGACTACTGGTACGTGTTGAAAGGTTAATGATTGCTGACCTCTGAATATGCTGGGAGACTTTGTTCTTAATCTCCGAGTTCAGAGGTTAATTCATACCTCAGACGTGATTGAACTCATGTCCTCCTGATTTCCAGGAAAGCATCTTCACTTTACACCACCTATGTAGGTACCAAGAAGCAATCACTTACATGCCTTCTCATCTCTGAAATATCCATAATAACAGTGACGACCTTGTTTCTCTTTCTTACAGCTTAAATCAAGACAATCATCATGTCTTTCAATAACGCCAAACCCAAAAAGAGACCTGGAGGTGACAGATTTGATGAAATGTACAAACAACAAGAACTGATCGAGAAAAAGAAACTGGAAATTCAAGCAAAAATAGAAGAGAAAAAACGGCAAGATACAGAGGAAGCTTTGAAGAAGCTCGGTCACAACTTGAACTCAAAGCCTCAGTTGAACACGAGAAAAAATATGCACAGTAGATTCATGTCTTATAAAAAGTAAGAGGACTTTTGGTTGTTTTCAACCAAGATACTGTTTCTCTTATGAAATACACATGGGGTCATCCAGGCTTGATTAGAGTTCATTCAGTCTTGCAAGATTACATGAGCAGCTAGTTGAAATCTCAGTAAAACAGCTAGCAAACAGATAAACCACAGGGACTTAAAATACCAATTATTTACTTCATTTTGTTCTTTTTTCAGTAATAGAGTGCAAGAAGAGCCTAAACCTGTCCTGCCAAATAATATCTTCTCCAATGATGGAAGCTTTCTACAGCAATTTCACAAACTTTCGGGGATCAGAGGTAAATGAGCCATATTTTATTTTTATACCTCAACAGATCATAGTTATGGTATCTAACAATTGGAGTCTAATTGCACAGTCAGAATTACTATTAATTATACATAATTTCATTTTCCAGCTCCAAAAATCAAAAAGACATCAGAAAGTGAAGATGACAAACCTAAAGTGGAAGAATTGAATGATAATAAGCTTGATGGAACCAAGTCAAGTGAAGACAAACATGTTGAAGTAAAGAAAGAAGTTGAAGATGATGCCAGTTCAGAAAACAGAAATGATCTCACAGGTACCAAAAATTATACTTTATCTGTCAATTGCCATTATTGTAAAAAAAAAATGCCTCTAACTGAAAAGCAATTCCCCAGAGATTATTTACCTACCTATTTTATTGTCACCTAATAATAACAGTGTTTAGGTATTTGTACTGCTCAAAGAGGACTAAAGTGTCCCTTGATCCCAGAAGTGGGCTGGTACTATTCTTGTGGTCAAACTTTAAAACAATGTTGAAGATAAAATTCCATACTTTGGCTAGGATTGAACCTATGCTTTCCTGATTAACAGGTGAGTATATTGGTCACTAGACCACTGAGGCTGGCTATTTTAACTCTCACTAAATTTTAGGCAGATTTGTGTGACCTTTCTAATTGGAACTGTCTAATTCAAACCATTGTTTCACATTTCATTTTCAGGTGAATCAGGTGTTCTTCCTGAGAACCAAGTTCAGTTCCAAGCAGTCTCTGTCTCTATGATCACAGTTCCCTCCCTGGTCCTCTCGACAAGTCAAACTCTCATCCCTCTCCCCTCAGTGATAATTCACACTTCCTCCTCCTCTTCCATCCCTCAACCTCCTCCTCTTCACCCACAAAATATTCCTCCCCCAGGACCTTTGCAACCACATTCTATCCCTCCTCCATCCCCTCTGCAACCACACTCTATCCCATCCCCTTCCCCTCTACAACCACATTCTATCCCTGCTCCTTCTCCCCTCCAACCTCACTCTATCCCCCCTCCCACGCCCCTCCAGCCATACACAATTCCTCCCCCCTCCCCTCTTCAACCTCATTCAATTCCTCCCCCTCCCACCCCGCCTTCCTCCATGTTGCCAAACCTCAGTCAACCTCCACCCCAGGTCTCTCACCCTCCACCCTCCCTCTCATTACCTGGTCCTCCCATCCATCTGCCCCCTCCTCCTCCAATCTCCATGAGCAACATGTCAATTCCCCCTCCATCTCTTTCAACCAGCTTGCCCAACACTTCTATACCTCCTCCTAGCACTTCGCTTCCTAGTATGATACCTCCACCTCCAACCTCAATCCCAAGCATGATACCTCCTCCATCATCAATTCCTACTATGATTCCTCCTCCAACTTCTCTTCCGAGTATGATCCCACCTCCAAATACGTCCATACCCAGTATGATACCTCCTCCTTCAACATCAATCCCGAGTATGATACCACCTCCATCGTCACTTCCCAACCTCACAATTGCACCTCCCCTGCCTTCTAACTTCCTACCTCATGGGCCTCCTCCTTCAATCCCTCCCACCTCCCTTCCTAGTCTCAACATTCCCCCTCCATCAACCTCCCATCCTCCTCCCATTGCTATGGTCCCCCCTCCCAGTATGAGTGTGGCCCCTCCCCTGCCTCCTAACCTGAGTGTGGTGCCCCCACCGATAAACTGTCCGATATCCTCCGCCCCTCCTCCAATGTCTGTTCCACCTCCTACGATGAGCTATGCAAGCAGCACCTTGACACAATCATTTGGAGAGAAGCCCCCTGGTAACATGCATCAGTTTGGCGTGGACAGCAACTCCCAGTTTGGGAAGTCTCCGTATATGGATAACTATGAAAAGTCCCCATACAATATGGAGAAGAATCAATATATGGACCAGAAGACCCAATATATGGACCACAGACAGACGTATGGACTAGGAGCTAATCAATCTCGGTCTCAATACAGTGTGGATAGTCAATCGAGCAAATTCTCTTACCCACCACCACAGTGTATAAGCCAAGGTAAGACCTTTTAGTAAAAATTATATCAATAAAGAGGGTGCTCTATTAAACTGTTAGCTGGGACAAATTGTTCAAAGCTGACAATCTAAATAAAGCACTACTTAGTATATACTTAGATTTATACTATGGTTCCTAATGTTTCCCAGTTTAGGTTAAATTCCTTAGCTAGTTATATACCTTTACATACATACATAACCATATTGAAAGTAGACTGGAAATTTGGAAAAAATGGACTGGAAAACCGGGAAAAGTCAGGGAATTTTATTTTTCCATTTTGGTAGACACCCTGAGAACATTAATTTATTACTGGTAAAAAATTAGAAAAATTCTCTGGATCCTATCCGGAAGTTTTCAATTTTTTTCAAAATCGTTCCTTTTTTACCATTAGTTTTATAGGGCAAAAATGGACTTTTTAAAAAAAGTTCCGACTAGGGTCCAGAGAATTTTTCTAATTTTTACCAGTAGTAAATTTAACATTTATCTTCAGAAACATGCATTTTTCGCAAAAAACTGATCCTTGTTTTTGATTTTCCTTTTTTTACTCACAGCTTATGTAGGTATGCGGTCTGGTGGAATAAGTTTTAAACTTTACAGCAAATAACATTAATAATGGGTTTCCCGAAAAAAAAAATTGAACACTGAACAACAATTTGAGAAAAACCAAAAAATACGAGCGTTCCTCTCATTTTGTCAACCAGTGTAGTTTAGTACAGACGTTTCTGCATCAGAAGAGGGAAAATGAGCTTCAGAATAGGGGCAATGGTCCCAGTTTCCGATAGGATACGACTTCGCTATGTATTCCCAGTTGTTTTATGCTGACATTGCAGGTAAATCACTACTTATACTCGTTTTTTGTTTTAGTTTCCTACAGGACCGAACCAATCCTCGCTACCACGAATTCAATCAGTTGATCTCGGAAGCCCGCTCCCGGCAGAACAGAGACAGAGACAGCCACCGCGACACAGATAGAGATAGCTATAGAGACGAACGGAGGGAGAGAGATAGAGACACTTCCCGCGACAGAGATCGACGGAGGGATAGTCGGAGGGAGAGAGAAGAATATCGAGATCACAGAGAGAGGGAGAGAGAAGGATATAGTGAGAGAAGGGAGAGAGACAGAGAAGAATATAGTGAGAGAAGGGAGAGAGACAGAGAGGACTATAGTGAGAGAAGCAGAGATGGAGAAAGGCGAGATGGTGGCTCACAGCAGAGTAGTGGTCAGGGTAAGTTAAGTAACAAGCGTGAACATCACACAACTTTCTATTACATTATCTAGGTAAAAGAAGAAGGAGGTGAACATCTACAAAAAAAAGTTCCATTGTAGAAACATATTGGGACGCGCGTGGGAAAATGGCCTAATGGTCAATGTCCCGACATTTGAAAAGAAAAAAAAACTAGTGTTTATGTTTACCTACCATGCTGGCACCGGTCGCTATGCGCATTTATATTATACAAGCTACTCATTTTCCTCACGAGGCTAAAGTGGTCCTCGCAACGGCCAGTCACGGAATCAATTATTACATTTTATGGAACAACAGTCAATGTCATCCCACTCTCCTCGTTTATTTTCTATGTCTGACTTTATGACATCAATGTATCGATTTCTGGGTCTCCCTTTTGGTCTTGGTCCTTCATTTCCTGCATTTTCTTTGGTAAGCATTCCTCTGACATTCTCTTCATATGGCCATACCATCTGAGTCTTCTATCAACTATTTTGGATTCTAGGCTTTCTGTATTTAGTGTTTTTCGTACGTCTTCATTTCTTACTCTGTCTCTTCTTGTTTTCATTAGTGTACTTCTTACTATAGGTACCTTTGTTATACCTACCTTTAAGGGAGAGGCAGCTATACCTTTGTTCCATAATAAATAAAAAAAAAATCCCTGACAAAATTTGGTGAAAAATGTTCAAACCATGGCCAAGGGTATCTATCGGAAATTTTGCTAAGTTTTTGGGGCCTTTTTAGGGTTATTAGAGTCCCTTATCCCCCTCACTACTACACAAGCACTGATTAGTTGAATTGAGTTGCCTGCAGACGATCTGAAACATTTGGCGGCTCAAGTTGTGGACAAGGGAGAGGCGGCTGTTCAGGACATCATCAACTCGAATCCAGCTTTGAGGTAGGTATTTTTTAATCTTTTTAGCTAAATCCCCTTTATTTTATTTTTTAAGGAAAGTCAGTAAAACCATGTAGATGAGTGTTTTACCGAATCAGCGCCGGCCGTTTTTTTATTTCGTAGCATGTCCATCCCGTAGTATGTCCCCCATCAGATGGACGATAAGAGACACAACACTTCCCATTTAGATGCTGGGTCAACACGACACCAAGGAATCCCTTGAATTATTTGCAATCGAAATATGTACGAGTAAATGTTTTTTTTCAATGGTGGGAATCGAACTCGGGACAAGCAACATGCTAACCGTGTTTGTTGCCAAAGTAAAGTCACACTTTTGCCGAGAGTAAAGGCATCTTTTCCTTTCGGAAACAGAGACGACTTCCTCTCTTCGAGTTCGCGGAACTCTAATACACTGGGTGACAAAATTAGAGGAACGCTCGTATTTTTTGGTTTCTCAAATCTCAAATTGCTGACCAGTGTTCAATTTTTTTCGGGAAACCCATTATTAATGTTATTTGCTGTAAAGTTTAAAACTTATTCCATAAGACCGCATACCAACATAAGCTGTGAGTAAAAAAAAAGAAAAATCAAAAAAATCACCGTTACGATCTTTCAAAAGTTTACGATCCCCCAATACAGTTGCCACGCATATCAATAATCAATACATATTCAATTATTCATATGCGTGGGAAGTCAAGATGGTAAACCCCTGACAATCTATTGTTCTGTTTCAAAGGTTTAAAATCAAGTAAAGGTAAATCCTTTGTTTCGTTTAAAAGGTTCAAAATCAAAAATTCTTTAATTTTATTTTTTAGAGTGATTGACAGGTTTTATAATAGTGTCACCTCTTTTTTTTAGATATAGGTACCTACACATAAGACGTGTAGATAGTTTTATTTCTGTTTTGATACACAATTATGTATTTTGAGGGTTACCCAGCTTGGTTGGTAGTGCGTCTGCCTTGTGAGCGCTAGGCCGCGGGTTCGATTCCCGCCCGGGGCGGATTTTATCCTGAACGGATACTGTTCGTTCTCGGAACGGCTGGCTTTCTCCTATCCCGTCTTCCTTCTCTCTTCTATTTAAGACCTCATCAGTTACAGTTCCCTCTATTTTTTATTATTATTTTTATTGTTATCTTAAGAGAGTATTAATGAATTTATTTAATTTTGACATCCTTTGTAAATACTATTTTACTTAAGTTATTTATAAAATAATAATAAAAAAATATTCTTAATAAAAATTTATTATTTATTCTCGTAAGTATCTATCCGTTTTTATAAATAATTTTTTTTTTTTTTTTTTTTTTTTTTTTTTTTTTTTTTTTTTTTTTTTTTTTTTTTTTTCTCAAGTTATTAAGCATGCCTTTTTTTACAACAATAAATTGGTGGACCCTTTACATTCTAATAAAGTCAGCCATTACAAGAACAAACCTTAGTGGCTTAGGATAAAATCTGCCCCAGGTGGGAATAGAACCTGTGACCTAGCACTCATAAGACAGGCACACTACCCTCCAAGCAATCTAGGTTAGCTATACAAAAATGGATGCAGCAATGTAGCACACAAGGGATCAAGAAGAGACTGCCTTACCATAGCTAGCTAACAATATTTTTACATCCCTGCTTTTTTATACTTTAGGTACATCATGCGACAGTTGTTTGAGGCTCTAGAACACGTACATAATCACAGTGTTGTACATCGGGACTTGAAACCTGAGAACATTCTCCTGGACGATCAGATGAATGTGAAGTTGACCGACTTTGGATTTGCCCGTGTTCTCAAAAAGGGAGAAAAACTCATGGGTGAGCTATGACTTTATTTTTCTATGTCATCAGGTCTAGCTCTTACCGTTTGCTGTGAAAAGATACTTTTGCTGTGAAAAGATTGAGTCCTGAAAAGTGTGCTGTGGTGGAAACAAGTTTGAGAAGCACTGCTTTAGGGCTGTATGCCCCTACACCTAAGCCTCTGAGTGGGCTTTTTGTGTATGGAGTTCACTCAGCCAGTCTAGTTAGCATGAAATTTAGCACACCTGCCCTATAGAATTATTATTATTTTTTTTTATCTGCCCCACAATACATGATTAGGGACTTGCACAGTATGTCACCCTCGAATATGTATGAGACTTCTATTCTATGCATTTATGTTTTGCAGATCTCTGTGGTACTCCAGGTTACTTGGCACCAGAAGTACTGAGGGCCAATATGTTCGAAGATGCCACTGGCTATGGACAGGCAGTAGATGTGTAAGTCATCAGAAACCCAATTAAACAAATCAATAGAAAGAAATTTCTTGTCATGAGGCTATTTTCGATAATCAGGGCCGAAATTTTAATTATCAATTTTGGGTCCGAATTTCTAGAATTTAGATTTTACGACCGAATCTACATAATTATGTTCTCGATATTGGGGGTTTGTTCTGGCAAAATAAAGGATTCATGAGTTATGACCATTATTATTTTATTTTGCCTGTGGTGCAGTTCATTTACTTGTATCGTAAGGGCCTCTTGTTGTCTCAAAGCCCCTAGATCAGAGATAAAAGGTTCAAAGAAATTGAAGAAGGACTTGGAGGACATTGTTTTTTGAATATTTTTATGGGGACATTATTTTTGGAAAAAATTAGATGTTGCCTTGCTCGTTTTCCAATTGTCATGTATGTTTCTTGTTTCAGATGGGCATGTGGTGTCATCATGTATACACTGTAAGTATGTGTTTATTATGTATTTTCTTTTTCCTTATTTATTATTATTTAGAGTTTTTGAGCCATGGAGTGTACTGTTAGACATACAATAGGTACCTGGTTAGTTAATTTCAGTAGAGAGAAATAGTGGGATCTGTAACTGAGGTCTTAGCATCCCGAAATCGGAGAGAAGAAAGATGAAAGCCAGCCATTCCGAGAACGAACCCTTCACCCCGGGCGAGAATCGAAACCGCGACCTAACGCTTACAAGGCAGGCGTGGTACCCTTTAAGCTAACTAGGAAACATAAACCTGGCTTTATGTTTCTAAAACTTGCTTTTAATTGAAGTATAAGCGCACTAGCTAATCTTTATAATGTAAATAAATTATTATTTTTCCTATTCTCTTTCAGCCTCGTAGGTTGTCCGCCGTTCTGGCACCGGAAACAAATGGTAATGTTAAGGAACATCATGGAGGGAAAGTACTCCTTCTCATCTCCGGAATGGAACGATATTTCAGGTAAATAAATAGTTAGGTATGACCACCAAATAAAGGTTCATTTATTTCTTTATTAAATGAGTAGCTAGGTCGCGGATTCGATTCCCGCCCAGGGCGAAATTTATCCTAATATTAGAAGACCAGGGCCCTATTCCACTTTGCTGAGAAATCTGTACAATCGAATGAACAATTTGAGCCTTACCTGAACACACCCCTCGGATCCTATTAGAAGACCCGGGTTCGATTCCATCAACGACTACCCACTTTGGACGTTTAAAAGACCGTTCCCACTTGTCGTTCGGAAAAAATCGTGTAGTGTTCCTACTCTCATTTAAATTACATTGCTTACAGGACAATCGGAAAAAATCGGATGAACCTCACGACAAGCAATTTGTTGTCAAAAATTTCCACGCTTCTTTTTAAGGATTTAGTAGAGGGAACTGCAAAACTGAGGTCTTATTGTCCCGAAATCGAAAATCTGTTTAGGTCAGGCGCTATTTCAGTTTCCAAAAGGAAACCAGATCCGAAAGTTTCCCGAAAGGAAAATGAACCTTTTTTCAAGCCGGTCCTCGTAGATTGATGCTGGTTACTAGCGCGCTGGTAATTTGACCCCACTGTCCCTAAGCCAAAGCAATACCCACCGTAACATAATATGACTGACGTTTGTACTGTGTTTATTTCAAACACTATAGTTAGTTTTCACCAACCTTCTTCTTAGCCCCTAGAAGGCTTGTTAAGCTAACAGCCTGTTAAGTTCCATTTGATTTGTATAGGCGCAATAGGCCTGTTAAGGCTATACAAATCAAATCAGACTTACCAGGCCTTCTAAGGGCTGAAATTGGTGAAATCCACTGTACCTATTAATATTTACGTTTTGTTCTTATTTCTTGTCATGAGGCTATTTTCGATAATCAGGGCCGAAATTTTAATTATCAATTTTGGGTCCGAATTTCTAGAATTTAGATCTTACGACCGAATCTACATAATTATGTTCTCGATATTCGCAGTTTGTTCTGGCAAAATAAAGGGTTCATGAGTTATGACCATTATTATTTTATTTTGCCTGTGGTGCAGTTCATTTACTTGTATCATAAGGGCCTCTTGTTGTCTCAAAGCCCCTAGATCAGAGATAAAAGGTCCAAAGAAATTGAAGGAGGACTTGGAGGACATTGTTTTTTTGGACATTTTTTTGGGGACATTATTTTTGGAAAAAAAATCTCTGTGGTACTCCAGGTTACTTGGCACCAGAAGTACTGAGGGCCAATATGTTCGAAGATGCCACTGGCTATGGACAGGCAGTAGACGTGTAAGTTATTGGAAAACCTGTTGATCAAATCAATAGAAAGAAAATTCTTGTCATGAGGCTATTTTCGATAATCAGGGCCGAAATTTTAATTATCAATTTTGGGTCCGAATTTCTAGAATTTAGATTTTACGACCGAATCTACATAATTATGTTCTCGATATTGGGGGTTTGTTCTGGCAAAATAAAGGATTCATGAGTTATGACCATTATTATTTTATTTTGCCTGTGGTGCAGTTCATTTACTTGTATCGTAAGGGCCTCTTGTTGTCTCAAAGCCCCTAGATCAGAGATAAAAGGTTCAAAGAAATTGAAGAAGGACTTGGAGGACATTGTTTTTTGAATATTTTTATGGGGACATTATTTTTGGAAAAAATTAGATGTTGCCTTGCTCGTTTTCCAATTGTCATGTATGTTTCTTGTTTCAGATGGGCATGTGGTGTCATCATGTATACACTGTAAGTATGTGTTTATTATGTATTTTCTTTTTCCTTATTTATTATTATTTAGAGTTTTTGAGCCATGGAGTGTACTGTTAGACATACAATAGGTACCTGGTTAGTTAATTTCAGTAGAGAGAAATAGTGGGATCTGTAACTGAGGTCTTAGCATCCCGAAATCGGAGAGAAGAAAGATGAAAGCCAGCCATTCCGAGAACGAACCCTTCACCCCGGGCGAGAATCGAAACCGCGACCTAACGCTTACAAGTTTATTATGTATTTTCTTTTTCCTTATTTATTATTATTTAGAGATTTTGAGCCATGGAGTGTACTGTTAGATATACAATAGGCACCTGGTTAGTTGAGTTCAGTAGAGAGAAATAGTGGGATCTGTAACTGAGGTCTTAGCATCCCGAAATCGGAGAGAAGAAAGATAAAAGCCAGCCATTCCGAGAACGAACCTTTCATCCCGGGCGAGAATCGAAACCGCGACCTGACGCTTACAAGGCAGGCGTGGTACCCTTTAAGCTAACTAGGAAACATAAACCTGGCTTTATGTTTCTAAAACTTGCTTTTAATTGAAGTATAAGCGCACTAGCTAATCTTTATAATGTAAATAAATTATTATTTTTCCTATTCTCTTTCAGCCTCGTAGGTTGTCCGCCGTTCTGGCACCGGAAACAAATGGTAATGTTAAGGAACATCATGGAGGGAAAGTACTCCTTCTCATCTCCGGAATGGAACGATATTTCAGGTAAATAAATGGTTAGGTATGACCACCAAAAAAAGGTTCATTTATTTATTAAATGAGTAGCTAGGTCGCGGACTCGATTCCCGCCCAGGGCGAAATTTATCCTAAACAGATAAGGTTCGTTTACGGAACGGCTGGCTTTCTTCTGTCATGTCTTCCTTCTCTCTTAGCTTTCGGGACGATAAGACCTTAGTTCCCTCTATCAAACCTCTTGAAATAATTATTCTTCTTCCTCGCCTTTTCCCGTGTTCAGACGGGGTTGGCGTTTATTGTCAGCCTCTCAATCAGCCCTAACTAGGGAGATTCCTTTTTGCTGACATTTGGGCTTGGCTACAAAGAAATACGATTGGATGCCCTTCGTCTCAACCTTTGCTATTTCTTTAGCAAGTTAATCTTATTCCGAGAACGAATGCTTATTCCATCCACCCATCTTGAACCTAACTTGTAAACAAAATTAAATCAATAAACACTCTATTGTTACCATAATGGGCCATCTTGTTCTTCTCAACCCAGAGGTGTTGGGTTTGAATCCCTGCAGGGAAATTGTCTGACTCAACTTTTCCATTTCCGGATTATCTTTTTATTATTATTATTATTATTATTATTATTATTTATTTATTTCCTTTTCTTTTATTAATCCTTTTTCACAGAGGATCCCAAAGATTTGATACGTAAGCTTCTGATTGTTACTCCGGAGGACAGATACTCTGTCAAGGAGGCTCTAAACCATTCGTTCTTTCATCCGAAGCTATTTGACCAGGACATTGAACCCATCAAGAAGGATTACAAGACAGCGTCGAGAAAGTTGAGCAAGATCAATCAGCTGACTGAGGTGAGTCCTAAGGTAGAAACACTGCCATCGTGATCTCACGTGACGTGATAGTAGTGTGGCTGTCCTGAACGAAAAAAAAAGATAGTGTTTCACCACCTTTTTTATTTCGTAGCAATGAAACAACTGCTACATTAGACGCGTGTGGTCTGTGTCGTAGCATGCCCATCCCGTAGTAGGCCTCTCATCAGATGGGAGAGGAGAGATACAATACTTCCCATTTAGGTGCTGGGTCAACACGAGGACACCAGAAAGTAACCCGTGGAAAAATTTGCAATCGAAAAACGAGTACAAATTTTTGTCGATGGTGAGAATCGAACCCGGGACCTTCTGCATGGCAAGCAAGCGCGTTACCACTGGGTTATCCGTACCCCCATGATAATCGAAAAACGAGTACAAATTTTTGTCGATGGTGAGAATCGAACCCGGGACCTTCTGCATGGCAAGCAAGCGCGTTACCACTGGGTTTTCCGTACCCGTTGATTGGCTATATTTACTTAACCCTTTTGAGTTTTAATTTTTTGCACCCTTGTCTCCTCTGATCCAGGAGTTGAAAAACAACCCTTTCCACGCCCGCAAGAAGTTCCAGTTCATAATTCTCGTCGTACGAGCTGCAGTAAGGATATCTAGACTCAAATATAATCATGTGCCAGCTCTCAGTGTAACCCAGGGTCGGGACGATCCCTATGGGGTTAAGATCCTGCGACAGGTGAGTTATTAACACTTTGAATGTCCAAGCAAAAAATTCTGATGTGATTCAATACGGAACTTGGCAAAATTTGACTTGGATTTTTTTTTTTTTTTTTTTAATTTTTGACAAAAAATAATGGAAAATTGTGGAAATTTTAAAAATTAAATACCTATTCACCTAATAGGTGTAATGACCCCCACTTTAAGGGTGGTCAGATCCCATACTTTTTTCGATATCTCGTACTGTTGGAGGGGTATAATCTTCTCCTTAAAGTTCCTCTCCTAGCGAAGGTTAGAAATTATATTGGCAATTTTGTTCTTGTCTCTTGCAATCCTCATCAAATCTCGGTCGTCGTACTCAAACCAATCTTGCAAATTAGGGGGGGGGGTAACGGGAGTGCATTTTATTCTATCCTGATTAAAGTACAATGTATTGAAAGACGGACGGGAGTCTGATTATTGTGTTTGTTGTTGTTGTAGCGGCTTTAGCGCAATGGTGATGGATACCTTTTTATATCAGCCATACACCTGGGTGATGGTCTCTAGCCATGTTTAATTGTGTTTCTCTGATTACAGTACAATGCATTGAAAGAAGGCAGAGAGCCGGATTTGTCGGACTACAAGGAGTTTAAACTGAAAGAATCGACCTTTTACAGTTATTTTTTCGGAGTTTTGACCTCAGATTTGGATTTTTCCCAACTTTTTACATAGGAATCGACCATTTATTTAATTTTTACCCATTTGCAACTGCTCCATTGTGTTTCTCTGATTACAGTACAATGCATTGAAAGAAGGCAGAGAGCCGGATCTGTCGGACTACAAGGAGTTTAAACTGAAAGAGGACAACGTTGGGTTCAAAATGCTACAGAAGTTGGGCTGGCAGGAGGGTTCTGGGTTGGGCACAGACGGAGGAGGTATTCAAGAACCGGTTAACAAGTGAGTTATTATTATTTTTTGCAGACTAGAATTGTGTAGCATCTGAATGATATCACCAATTGCAAGGAGTTTTTCCTCGGGAATGTTGAGCCAGTTGTTGAATGCATACGCCAGTTTGGTACGTATCTGTTTGCCAGGAACTTGAGAAATGTATGTATAAGGTTGCAGAAGTTTCTGAAACATTATTAAAGGAGATAAAAATGAGGGCATACTTTATTCTACACAGATAAGATTTGCTCTTTGCAAAAGCTAGTTTTCTTCTGGACTGTTCTCCTCTTGTCAAGATTGGGAGATAAGACCTTCATTGTTAATGTTCCCTCCATCAAACATCAATTATTATTATTACCATTATGATAATTGCTTATTAGTAAATCATTGTTGATAAAAAGAGAATTTTTAAAACTCTTTTTTTCCTCAGTTTGTTTACCAGGTACTTGCTCACTGTTCACTTCTTATGTCAGGACAGCCACACTACTATCACGTCACGTGAGATCACGATGGCAGTGTTTCTACCTTAGGACTCACCTCAGTCAGCTGATTGATCTTGCTCAACTTTCTCGACGCTGTCTTGTAATCCTTCTTGATGGGTTCAATGTCCTGGTCAAATAGCTTCGGATGAAAGAACGAATGGTTTAGAGCCTCCTTGACAGAGTATCTGTCCTCCGGAGTAACAATCAGAAGCTTACGTATCAAATCTTTGGGATCCTCTGTGAAAAAGGATTAATAAAAGAAAAGGAAATAAATAAATAATAATAATAAAAAGATTATCTGGAAATGGAAAAGTTGAGTCAGACAATTTCCCTGCAGGGATTCAAACCCAACATCTCCAGGTTGGGAAGAACAAGATGGCCCATTATGGTAACAATAGAGTATTTATTGATGTAATTTTGTTTACAAGTTAGGTTTTTTGAGGGACTTAAAATTACCCGGAATTCGAAGGAGTTTGAAATCGCCCTCTAGCTTGTAATCTGTTGATTTGAACCGTAAGAAATAGGTATCAATTTGGAAAAAACTGAGAAACAAAAAGAAATGTAATGTAAGGTAACATGTTTAAATATCGTTTAGGAGACCAGAAAAAAAGACAATAGTTTTAGTATCTATTTTGCATCACACCCTCTACGATTATAAGCAATTTATTTGCGAGTATTTCATGGTACGGAACACTATGTACAAATAGGACCCATAGAGGACTGACTCCCAAAGCCCCGACTGGATTCAGAACTTATTGAGAAAAATTCCTTCATGTGTTAAAAATATGTTCACCAAATTTCAATCCAGATCGAATTAACAGTTCAAAATTTAAAATGATTTCAGGAAAAAGGCTCCTACGACATCCATGAAACGTCGATTAGAAATTAGAAAATTAGGAATTTCCTTCATTCGTTAGCTTGGTTGGTAGCGCGTCTGCCTTGAAAGCGCTGGGCCCCGAGTTCGATTCCCATTCGGGGCGAATTTTATCCTGAACGTAATGTTCGTTCTCGGATCTCGGAACGGCCATTTCTTGACTAGTTCAGTCTCCCGCCCGGGGCGGATTCTATCGGGACTTTGGGCGAAAGCGGGACATTTTAGCGTCCCCAGAGGATTTCTCGGGACAGCGGGACCAGAGGCTCCAAAGCGGGACTGTCCTTTCGAAAGCGGGACGTATGGTCAGCCTAGTAATGACCCCCACTTTAAGGGTGGTCAGATCCCATACTTTTTTCGATATCTCTTACTGTTTATGAGACGTTAAATGTTGAGTGTGGTTGATACCTGGACGGGTATAATCTTCTCCTTAAGGTTCCTCTCCTAGCGAAGGTTGGGAATTATATTGGCAATTTTGTTCTTGTCTCTTGCAATCCTCATCAAATCTCGGTCGTCGCACTCAAACCAATCTTGCAAATTACTCCTCCGTGATTTTACGGGTATAATATGGGGTCCTTAATGTCTGTGGGGCAGGAGCGGGATATACGCCAGTAGCAAAGAAATTCTAATAGAGGTTCTTTTTTCCCTTTTGTTTGGCAGGTTATTGATCAATGTGCCTTCAAGGTGTACGGGCATTGGGTTAAGAAATCTGAGGACCAGAATCGGGCCGCCCTGTTTGAAAACGCACCCCGCACGGAGCTGAGAAATCTGTACAATCGAATGAACAATTTGAGCGTCACCTGAACACACCCCTCCTATTAGAAGACCAGGGCCCTATTCCACTTTGCTGAGAAATCTGTACAATCGAATGAACAATTTGAGCGTCACCTGAACACACCCCTCCTATTATAAGACCAGGGCCCTATTCCACTTTGCTGAGAAATCTGTACAATCGAATGAACAATTTGAGCCTTACCTGAACACACCCCTCGAATCCTATTAGAAGACCCGGGTTCGATTCCATCAACGACTACCCACTTTGGACGTTTAAAGGACCGTTCCCACTTGTCGTTCGGAAAAAATCGTGTAGTGTTCCCACTCTCATTTAAATTACATTGCTTACAGGACATTCGGAAAAAATCGAATGAACCTCACGACAAGCAATTTGTTGTCAAAATTTTCCACGCTTCTTTTTAAGGATTTAATAGAGGGAACTGTAAAACTGAGGTCTTATCGTCCCGAAATCGAAAATCTGATTAGGTCAGGCGCTATTTCAGTTTCCAAAAGGAAACCAGATCCGAAAGTTTCCCGAAAGGAAAATGAACCTTTTTTCAAGCCGGTCCTCGTAGATTGACACTGGTTACTAGCGCGCTGGTAATTTGACCCCCGAGCCAAAGCAATACCCACCGTAACATAATATGACTGACGTTTCTACTGTGTTTATTTCAAACACTATAGTTAGTTTTCACCAACCTTCTTCTCAGCCCCTAGAAGGCTTGTTAAGCTAACAGCCTGTTAAGTTCCATTTGATTTGTATAGGCGCAATAGGCCTGTTAAGCCTATACAAATCAAATCAGACTTACCAGGCCTTCCAAGGGCTGAAATTGGTGAAATCCACTGTACCTATTAATATTTACGTTTTATTCTTATTGGAAAGTTTATTTTGTATTAAACCTTGTCTTGACTGTCAGAAAATAGACTATCCTGATTTTAGTAGGTTTTGATTTTCTTGTTCTTATTTACTATTACTATTATTAGAGTGGTTCAGTTAACCGTGCAACTCTCTCAGAAAAAGCTTTCCTACAGGCCGGCATTTACGACAAAAAAAAATTATAAACTTGAATAAAAATTCCGCTTTTCTGAAGTCTTCAGATTGCGACCTAGTTGCTTAAACTTTCTTAACAGAGAGGTCTGATAAAATAATGTAAATCAAAAACTTCTTTGGCTAAAAAATTTCTATAAATGTACGGGGTTGTAGCCGTTATTCAGGGCCAAAAATTTGCTGTGTTCAGGACTGAACTTTAAAGTTCAATTGATTTGGATAAAGAGTTCACAATTCTCTGGATTTTATATTTTTAATCAGATCGCTCAAACTTAGAGAGATCCATTTTATGATGGAGATTTAAAGTTCTTTGGACCAAGCCTCAAGAAATGTACTGTTCTTTACAGCCAAAAGATTGAAAAAAGTTCGCGTTTCTCAAAAAACTTGGCTAGACGTTTATATCCCGATCTTGTGCTGCCACTATAGCGGAATTTTTCGGAAGCGTTGATAAAAGCTTCATCCAAATTCCGCTTTAGTGGCAGCACTAGCGATGTATTAAACCTTGTCTTGACTGTCAGAAAATAGACTATCCTGATTTTAGTAGGTTTTGATTTTCTTGTTCTTATTTACTATTACTATTACTAGAGTGGTTCAGTTAACCGTGCAACTCTCTCGGAAAAAGCTTTCCTACAGGCCGGTATTTACGGCGAAATTTTTTTTTTATAAACTTGAGAAAAATTCCGCTTTTCTGAAGTCTTTAGATTGCAACCTAGTTGCTTAAACTTTCTTAACAGAGAGGTCTGATAAAATAATGTAAATCAAAAACTTCTTTGGGTTTCTAGAAATGTACGGTGTTGTTACACACGCCGTTATTCAGGGCCAAATTTGCGGTGTTCAGGACTGAACTTTGATTTGGATAAAGAGTTTTCACAATTCTCTGGATTTTATATTTTTAATCAGATCGCTCAAACTTTGCAGAGAGATCCATTTTATGATGGAGATTTAAAGTTCTTTGGACCAAGCCTCAAGAAATGCACTTTTCGGCCTCTTTTTACAGCCAAAAGATCGAAAAAAGTTCGCGTTTCTCAAAAAACTTGGCTAGACGTTTATATCCCCATCTTGTGCTGCCACTATAGCGGAATTTTTCGGAAGCGTTGATAAAAGCTTCATCCGAATTCCGCTTTAGTGGCAGCACTAGCGATAATGTGAAAAGCGATCAGCTGACTTTTGTTTACGATTTCCTTTTTCAAATCGAATCGTTCCCGGAACAAGTGGAAAATTTTGCGTTTGGGTCGGGAAAAAGGGGAAATTTTTGGAAAAGTGTTCCCGTGTTTTGTGTGTTTTCTAGGAGGAAGTTTCGTTTACTTTTCCTTCAGTCACCTCCCCCCCAAAACCCCGCTGTATCCTTAGAAAGGAGGCCGTTTTGTATTGATTTTAATGCAGACATAGACCAAACAGTATGGAAAACTCGTCAAATTCAGCAATGTTGAGCAAATCCGGAGATCCTGAGCAAGATGAGGTAAGGAATGATAGGTGCAATGGTAACACATTTGTTTGGCGTGATAGAACGTCCGGGCTTCGATTCCCCAAGTCGGGGGATAAAAATTGCCTTCATATTTTGAACAGCAATGTGGTATTATGTTTCGTAAATATTCAGAACTCTGCACTTTCCAAGAGTTATCTATGATGTTATAATTGCAGAAGAAACACCTTCAAAAACATACCATTCTCAGCCATTGGTTTGTCATCAGTCATCAACATTTTGTGAACTCCATCTCTACAAAAGTTATAGGTAGCTACAAAAGTTATACATACTGTAAGTTAGGTATGTAATTTGTATAAATCATATTATGTGTTGAATCAATCAGAAATAATTTGGGTCTGGCTGGGGGACCTTAAACAGGGACCAGACAAGTGTCTTGCTGTGGAACTATTAACCAGTTAACCAGCCTGGCCAGGTGGAGGGTACAACCTCTTTGTCTAAAATTTCAGTTATTTGATTATGAAAGAATTTTATTACTATTAAGTATATAAAATAATATGAAAACTGATAAGGCATAAGAAGTGAACAAGTACCTGGTAAACAAACTGAGGAAAAAAAGAGTTGTAGAAATTCTCTTTTTATCAGCAATGATTTACTAAATAAGCAATTATCATAATAATAATAATAATAATTGATGTTTGATGGAGGGAACATTAACAATGAAGGTCTTATCTCCCAATCTTGACAAGAGAAGAACAGTCCAGAAGAAAACTAGCTTTTGCAAAGAGCAAATCTTATCTGTGTAGAATAAAGTATGCCCTCATTTTTATCTCCTTTAATAATGTTTCAGAAACTTCTGCAACCTTATACATACATTTCTCAAGTTCCCGGCAAACAGATACGTACCAAACTGGCATATGCATTCAACAACTGGCTCAACATTCCCGAGGAAAAACTCCTTGCAATTGGTGATATCATTCAGATGCTACACAATTCTAGTCTGCTGTAAGTATTACCAAACCCAATGGTAACTTAGGTTGTGTTTATGTACCGCGTTGGGAAAGTTGAGCAAGATCAATCAGCTGACTGAGGTGAGTCCTAAGGTAGAAACACTGCCATCGTGATCTCACGTGACGTGATAGTAGTGTAACTGTCCTGAACGAAAAAAAAAAAAATGTGTTTTACCGCCGTTTTTATTTCGTAGCAATGAAACAACTGCTACATTAGACGCGTGTGGTCTGTGTCGTAGTCGTAGCATGTCCATCCCGTAGTAGGCCTCTCATCAGATGGGAGAGGAGAGATCCGCGTTGGGTTAGGTTCAGACTGGTTGGGTTAGGATATTGTTTCTACACTTTTGCATGGGAGTGGTAACTTAAGGTTAGCTTGGGCTCGTGAGGTACCTAACCTTGCTCAAGTTACCACTCCCGTGCCAAACTGTAGAAACAATATCCTAACTCAACCAGTCCTAACCTAACCCAACCCAACACAGTACATAACCATGACCTTACTTGCCATGCAAAAGGTCCCATGAATCATCCCACCACCAACTAAAAAAATTGCATACCTTTGTATTTTGTTTGGAACCGCGTTGGGTTAGGTTCAGACTGGTTGGGTTAGGATATTGTTTCTACACTTTTGCATGGGAGTGGTAACTTAAGGTTAGCTTGGGCTTGTGAGGTACCTAACCTTGCTTAAGTTACCACTCCCATGCCAAACTGTAGAAACAATATCCTAACTCAACCAGTCCAAACCAAACCCAACACAGTACATAACCACGAGCTTACTTGCCATGCAAAAGGTCCCATGAATCATCCCACCACCAACTAAAAAAATGCATGCCTTTGTATTTTGTTTGGAAATACTCCCTCTATCAAACCTCTTGAAATAATTATTCTTCTTCCTCGCCTTTTCCCGTGTTCAGACGGGGTTGGCGTTTATTGTCAGCCTCTCGATCAGCCGTAGTTGTTTGGAAATATGTAAACAGGTTACTTTCGGGTGTTTTGTGTTAATGAAAATTTGTACTCATATTTTGATTGCAAATATGTAAAACGGGTTACTTTCTGGTGTTTTCTATTGACCCAGCACCTAAATGGGAAGTACCTATTGTGTCTCTTCTTCTCCATCTGTCACTTAAAACCTTAGCAGTTTTACATTATATTAATCAATTCCTACTTACATCTTTGTTAACTGAATTTTATTAGAATTTGATATGAGGTTTACATCTTGCATGTTAGACCAAATGTCAAATAAAATAAAGTCTCACATTAGAAGACCTTGGTTAGAATCCAGGAGTAAAGGGACTTTTCAATCCTATCCCAGCAGGATAAAGAGGGTAAGTATATTCTATTCTTTGTTTCAGAATCGATGATATTGAAGACAATTCCATTCTGAGGCGTGGCATACCAGTGGCACACTCTATCTACGGAATTGCAAGTACAATCAATGCTGCCAACTATGTGGTGGCTATTGCCCTAGAGAAAGTACAAAGTCTTGGTCATCCTGAGGTAAGACTTCTTTTTTACTTTCTATTACTACAGTATAGCAGAGCTATACTAGTACCTAATGAAAGTATTGCAATTGGTCCAAATTTTCAAAATCGGGAAATGGTTGGAAATATCCGTTTTGTTTTACCTTGGTTGGCTGACAGGTTTTATTTAGAGGTTTCATAAAGGGAGCAACAGAACTCTGTTAGAGTCCCGAAATTGAAGAGAGAAAAAGGACAGGGTAGGAGAAAGTCAGCTTTGTCTGCTTAGGAATGATCCTTATTTGTTTAGAATAAAGTAGCCCTATGTATAGCCACCACTTTAAGAGTAGACTACAGACAATTGAAATTTTACCATACCTATATCCTACATTGGCAGTCTAAATAAAGTACATATTGTTAAGCTGCGCCGTACATCGGATGAATGTGGCGCGGCGCGGGAGTTCCTTGAGTTTGCTGGCGCCCACATAGGTGCACGCGGACCGAAGACCACCCAGTATATCTTGAACGGTATCGTTTACGTCGCCCCTGTATGGAACTTGCACGGTTTTGCCCTCGGCGGCTCTGTGGAAACAAGGGGGGAAACGGTTAGGATGATTTAGGTCAGAAACGGAGTAAGGTTCGTTCTCGGAACGGCTGGCTTTCTCCTGTCCTGTCTTCCTTTTCTCTTCGCTTTTGGTACGCTCAGTTTTACAGTCAAGACCTCAGCATTACAGTTCTCTTTATCAAACCTCTTTTTTTTAATGTTGTGTGCGAATTGCATCATCTCGTCAATTTTTTTGTAGCCAAAACCGTCCAAAAGCAATCACCCCAAGAGGCTGACGAAAAACTCCGACCCCGTCTGAACATCGGAAAAGGCGAAGAAGAATTGTCGCTATTCCTGGTTCACTGAATGGCTAGTAAAATGTCCGTATCGGAACCATGGTAAAAATAATGAAAATTTTCTACAAGGGTCGCTATCGCTAAAATGTCAAAGGGGACTTGGCGCAGAAGGAAATCACGGTTAAACAGGCACAAATTAGACCACTTGAGTGGAAAAAGACAATTTGAAAGAAGTACGGAATTGCAAGTACAATCAATGCTGCCAACTATGTGGTGGCTATTGCCCTAGAGAAAGTACAAAGTCTTGGTCATCCTGAGGTAAGACTTCTTTTTTACTTTCTATTACTACAGTATAGCAGAGCTATACTAGTACCTAATGAAAGTATTGCAATTGGTCCAAATTTTCAAAATCGGGAAATGGTTGGAAATATCCGTTTTGTTTTACCTTGGTTGGCTGACAGGTTTTATTTAGAGGTTTCATAAAGGGAGCAACAGAACTCTGTTAGAGTCCCGAAATTGAAGAGAGAAAAAGGACAGGGTAGGAGAAAGTCAGCTTTGTCTGCTTAGGAATGATCCTTATTTGTTTAGAATAAAGTAGCCCTATGTATAGCCACCACTTTAAGAGTAGACTACAGACAATTGAAATTTTACCATACCTATATCCTACATTGGCAGTCTAAATAAAGTACATATTATTTGTACTTAATTGTACGTTTCCCAGGCAACAGCTGTGTACACAGAACAGCTGCTGGAGTTACACAGAGGTCAAGGCATGGAGATATATTGGCGGGATAACTACACTTGTCCCTCGGAGGAGGAATACAGAACAATGACCATACGGAGTGAGTATCATTTGCATGTTTTTTGGTGGAATTCATCAATGACTTAATGAGAGATTTCACTATTGGGACAATTTTTAATAGTCCGAAAAGGAGCTTTTAATAATCCAAAAAGGAGTTTTTAGTGATTCAAAAATTCTCCCATTAGTGAAATCTCTGATTAAATCATTGGTGAAATCCACCATCATTTGCCCAACATCTTGATGGATGACTCTGTATCCATCAAGATCTTTTTTTGCCTATCTTTTTGGCTTTTAGCTCAGCTGTCGAAAGCTCATCATAGAGTTGGCGGTATCAAACTCCTTCGAATTACCGTTTTCATGTTCAAATTCCCTTTTTGAGGGACTTAAAATTACCCGGAATTCGAAGGAGTTTGAAATCGCCCTCTAGCTTGTAATCTGTTGATTTGAACCGTAAGAAATAGGTATCAATTTGGAAAAAACTGAGAAACAAAAAGAAATGTAATGTAAGGTAACATGTTTAAATATCGTTTAGGAGACCAGAAAAAAAGACAATAGTTTTAGTATCTATTTTGCATCACACCCTCTACGATTATAAGCAATTTATTTGCGAGTATTTCATGGTACGGAACACTATGTACAAATAGGACCCATAGAGGACTCCCAAAGCCCCGACTGGGTTCAGAACTTATTGAGAAAAAATCCTTCATGTGTTAAAAATATGTTTACCAAATTTCAATCCAGATCGAATTAACAGTTCAAAAGTTAAAATGATTTCAGGAAAAAGGCTCCTACGACATCCATGAAACGTCGATTAGAAATTAGAAAATTAGAAATTTCCTTCATTCGTTAGCTTGGTTGGTAGCGCGTCTGCCTTGAAAGCGCTAGGCCCCGAGTTCGATTCCCATTCGGGGCAAATTTTATCCTGAACGTAATGTTCATTCTCGGATCTCGGAACGGCCATTTCTTGACTAGTTCAGTCTCCCGCCCGGGGCGGATTCTAACCTGAACGAAATGTTCGTTCTCGGAACGGCTTTAGTTCTTGGCTTCGCCGTACACATTGTTAAGCTGCGCCGTACATCGGATGAATGTGGCGCGGCGCGGGAGTTCCTTGAGTTTGCTGGCGCCCACATAGGTGCACGCGGACCGGAGACCACCCAGTATATCTTGGACGGTATCGTTCCTACTTACATCTTTGTTAACTGAATTTTATTAGAATTTGATATGAGGTTTACATCTTGCATGTTAGACCAAATGTCAAATAAAATAAAATAAAGTCTAACATTAGAAGACCTTGGTTAGAATGCAGGAGTAAAGGGACTTTTCAATCCTATCCCAGCAGGATAAAGAGGGTATATTCTATTCTATTTCATTCTATTCTGTGTATATTCTATTCTTTGTTTCAGAATCGATGATATTGAAGACAATTCCATTCTGAGGCGTGGCATACCAGTGGCACACTCTATCTACGGAATTGCAAGTACAATCAATGCTGCCAACTATGTGGTGGCTATTGCTCTAGAGAAAGTACAAAGTCTTGGTCATCCTGAGGTAAGACTTCTTTTTTACTTTCTATTACTACAGTATAGCGGAGCTATACTAGTAATAAAAGTATTGCAATCGTTCCAAATTTTCAAAATCGGGAAATGGTTGGAAATATCCGTTTTGTTTTACCTTAGTTGGCTGACAGGTTTTATTTAGAGGTTTCATAGAGGGAGCAACAGAACCCTGTTAGAGTCCCGAAATTGAAGAGAGAAAAAGGACAGGGTAGGAGAAAGTCAGCTTTATCTGCTTAGGAATGATCCTTATCTGTTTAGAATAAAGTAGCCCTATGTATAGCCACCACTTTAAGAGCAGACTACAGACAATTGAAATCTTACCATACCTATATATCCTACATTGGCAGTGTAAATAAAGTACATATTTGTACTTAATTGTACGTTTCCCAGGCAACAGCTGTGTACACAGAACAGCTGCTGGAGTTACACA
Organism: Diaphorina citri; assembly: GCF_000475195.1. Taxonomy (NCBI): domain Eukaryota; kingdom Metazoa; phylum Arthropoda; class Insecta; order Hemiptera; family Psyllidae; genus Diaphorina; species Diaphorina citri. Next base: position 296,665 of record NW_007377539.1, on the reverse strand, counting down.
GAGGTCAAGGCATGGAGATATATTGGCGGGATAACTACACTTGTCCCTCGGAGGAGGAATACAGAACGATGACCATACGGAGTGAGTAGTATTTGCATGTTTTTTGGTGGAATTCACCAATGACTTAATGGGAGATTTCACTGTTGGGTGAATATTTAATTGTCCAAAAAGGAGCTTTTAATAATTCAAAAAGGAGTTTTTAGTGATTCAAAAATTCTCCCATTAGTGAAATCTCTGATTAAGTCATCGGTGAAATCCACCATTTGCCCACATCTTGATGGATGACTCTGTATCCATCAAGATCTTTTTTTGCCTATCTTTTTGGCTTTTAGCTCAGCTGTCGAAAGCTCATCATAGAGTTGGCGGTATCAAACTCCTTCGAATTACCGTTTTCATGTTCAAATTCCCTTTTTGAGGGACTTAAAATTACCCGGAATTCGAAGGAGTTTGAAATCGCCCTCTAGCTTGTAATCTGTTGATTTGAACCGTAAGAAATAGGTATCAATTTGGAAAAAACTGAGAAACAAAAAGAAATGTAATGTAAGGTAACATGTTTAAATATCGTTTAGGAGACCAGAAAAAAAGACAATAGTTTTAGTATCTATTTTGCATCACACCCTCTACGATTATAAGCAATTTATTTGCGAGTATTTCATGGTACGGAACACTATGTACAAATAGGACCCATAGAGGACTCCCAAAGCCCCGACTGGGTTCAGAACTTATTGAGAAAAAATCCTTCATGTGTTAAAAATATGTTTACCAAATTTCAATCCAGATCGAATTAACAGTTCAAAAGTTAAAATGATTTCAGGAAAAAGGCTCCTACGACATCCATGAAACGTCGATTAGAAATTAGAAAATTAGAAATTTCCTTCATTCGTTAGCTTGGTTGGTAGCGCGTCTGCCTTGAAAGCGCTAGGCCCCGAGTTCGATTCCCATTCGGGGCAAATTTTATCCTGAACGTAATGTTCATTCTCGGATCTCGGAACGGCCATTTCTTGACTAGTTCAGTCTCCCGCCCGGGGCGGATTCTATCCTGAACGAAATGTTCGTTCTCGGAACGGCTTTAGTTCTTGGCTTCGCCGTACACATTGTTAAGCTGCGCCGTACATCGGATGAATGTGGCGCGGCGCGGGAGTTCCTTGAGTTTGCTGGCGCCCACATAGGTGCACGCGGACCGGAGACCACCCAGTATATCTTGGACGGTATCGTTCACGTCGCCCCTGTATGGAACTTGCACGGTTTTGCCCTCGGCGGCTCTGTGGAAACAAGGGGGGAAACGGTTAGGATGATTTAGGTCAGAAACGGAGTAAGGTTCGTTCTCGGAAAGGCTGGCTTTCTCCTGTCCTATCTTCCTTTTCTCTTTGCTTTTGGTACGCTCAGTTTTACAGTCAAGACCTCAGCATTACAGTTCTCTCTATCAAACCTCTTTTTTTTTAATGTTGTGTGCGAATTGCATCATCTCGTAAATTTTTTGTAGCCAAAACCATCCAAAAGCAATCACCCCAAGAGGCTGACGAAAAACTCCGACCCCGTCTGAACATCGGAAAAGGCGAAGAAGAATTGTCGCTATTCCTGGTTCACTGAATGGCTAGTTAAATGTCCGTATCGGAACCATGGTAAAAATAATGATAATTTTCTACAAGGGTCTCTATCGCTAAAATGTCAAAGGAGACTTGGCGCAGAAGGAAATCACGGTTAAACAGGCACAAATTAGACCACTTGAGTGGAAAAAGACAATTTGAAAGAAAGAAGAAGAAGAAGAAGAAAAAAGAAGGGTCGCTAGGTCGCTACTCACCGATACTCAGCGACGCCGCCCGCATGTTTGTCCATGGCGGTGGTCGAGCTCATCCCGTAGAACAGCTTCACCTTCTTCCCGTCCTTCTCTATCAGTTCGCCGCCGCTCTGATCATGTCCGGCAAACATGCCGCCTAGCATGACAAAGTCCGCCCCGGCTCCCATAGCCTTCGCTACGTCCCCGGGACTGGTGCAGCCGCCATCCTGAGGGAGAGAAAACAAATCATGATTATTATTATTTCTGATCATGTCCGGCAAAAATGCCGCCGCTCTGATTTTGTCCGGCAAAAATGCCGCCGAGCATGACAAAGTCCGCCCCGGCGATTATGTGGTCAAATTGTCAAATAAATGAGGATAAAATTCCTTGCCTCGGCTGGGATCGAACCCACGCCCTCCTGTTTACCAAGCGTCTTGACCACTACACCACCGAGGTAGGAGTTCATGTCTCCAACTAAGGGAAAAAACATATATTCAATGTTCGTCAGTTCGCCGCCGCTCTGATCATGTCCGGCAAACATGCCGCCGAGCATGACAAAATCGGCGCCGGCGCCCATAGCCTTGGCTACGTCCCCGGGACTGGTGCAGCCGCCATCCTGAGGGAGAGAAAACAACTCATGATTATTATTATTTCTGATCATGTCCGGCAAAAATGCCGCCGAGCATGACAAAGTCCGCCCCGGCGATTATTGTCAAATTGTCAAATAAATGAGGATAAAATTCCTTGCCTCGGCTGAGATCGAACCCACGCCCTCCTGTTTACCAAGCATCTTGACCACTAAGTACTCCACCGAGGTAGGAGTTCATGTCTCCAACTAAGTGAAAAAACATGTATTCAATGTTCAACTCCCGCTTCGTTTGTTTGTGCGCAAGCGTTTCTGCGCATTTTGACGTGAAATCTGACGTCACAACTCTTCGTACTTTTTCATTAGAACGGTAATTAAAAATTAAATTTTCGAACTTTAAAAGTTACTTTTTCCGAGTTTTTACCTCAGATTTGGATTTTTGACAACATTTTACGTAGGAATTGACCTTTTATTAATAATATTTTCCCAATTGCAACTCCTCCATTATTGGTTAGGTTTATATTAGACGTCCTATGTATAGACAAATTTCCAAAACGACACAGCATAGTTCTCAGACAAAATTGTTACAGGTAAAATGAGATTGAAATGATTGCAATTTAAAATATTGATTTGTAAGAGCTAGGTTGCCGGTTCGATTCCCGTCCGGGGCGGATTTTATCCTAAAGGCTCCTATCCTGTGTTCCTTCGATTTTCCCAATATCTCAATAATTGTCACAACTTTGGTGCTCACTGCAGCATTGTAGGATTTTTCCAATATCTCAATAATCCTAAAATCCAATGTTTACCTACCATGCTGGCACCGGTCGCTATGCGCATTTATATGTCATAGCTACTCATTTTCCTCACGAGGCTGAGTGGGCCCCGCAACAGCCAGTCACGGAATCAATCATTTGCATGATACAAATTTCTTGACCCCGCCGGGAATCGAACCCGGGTCTTCCGCGTGCAAGGCGAGCGCAGTGACCACTACGTCATGGGAGCTGACATCAAATCTCTTTAAAAAAATAATGTTCTTCTTCGCCTTTCCCCTCAGACAGGGTCGGCGTTTAACTCGAGGTTTTGACTTACGTTAAGTGTACGTTCCAGTTTGCCTGAAGTCACAGAGAAGCAATACAGGACCATATCTTCTCCAACACAGTATATCCATTCACCCCGCGGTGATGTGGTACAACATAGGAAATCTCCGCCTTCCCTCTTACCCGATGATAGAGATCGAACAATCTGTAATGAGTAGAGAACAAGAGAGAATATGAATGTGGATAAAATAGAACAGGTCCATGAAAATAAAGAAAAATCTTAGGAGATATTGCTTAGCCATAATAATAGTTGCGAGGTGCAAAGTTGTGGTTTCTTTCAGGCAGCCCAGAAATATGAGAATAAATAAACAAACACATTTACTTAATCCCTAAAATATAGAATTCATCTTTATCTGATTTCTTGACCCCGCCGGGAATCGAACCCGGGTCTCCCGCGTGCAAGGCGAGCGCAGTGACCACTACGCCATGGGAGCTGACTACATAAAATAATAATGACTTTAGGTGTTTTTAGATGAATCATCCTGAATGGCCGGACGCAAAATCAACAATTGCGTTTTGTTTTGTACATTGAATTCAGCAATCAAGCTGACTGAGTGTTTTACTTTGGTCAAGAGCTTGTTCAAGATTCAGGTCATGAGAATCTAGCGGCATTATTTTAATAATGTTTTATTGTTCAAACGAAAGATTCCTAGATGAACTCAGAAATTTCACCCAAATAAAAAAAACTCACAGGATGGTGCCAACGACTGCGCATTTGCGCAACTACCAACACCGAATAGACCCTGGGATACCCGACCTATGCCCAGAATGCAGGAGTGCGGCACAGTATGTACAGTCCACGTCAACTGGGAAGTCCGATGGAAGCGCAACTGTAAGTCGGACAGTTCTAAAAGTTGCACCATTCGATTCGGCGTGAAAAATCCCATGGGATCAACTATTCACATGCTTACTTGATAATCAACGAGCTATTTTTTGACGAGTGCGCACCCAAAGGTCATCGGACTTCCCAGTTGAAGTGGACTGTACCTCATCTGTTTAACCCGGCACACCCCACTCAACTAGACCTTACATCATTATGGACCAACCCCGTGACGTCAGCCACTTTCCCGAACTAATCCTCTGAGTGACTGAACGTTGTCAATGACGTTAACAACAACTACAACGTATGCACTTACAATAATGACGTGTTCACTTACAATAATGACGTGTTCACTTACAATAATGACGTGTTAACAGCTGCTGGAGTTACACAGAGGTCAAGGCATGGAGATATATTGGCGGGATAACTACACTTGTCCCTCGGAGGAGGAATACAGAACAATGACCATACGGAGTGAGTATCATTTGCATGTTTTTTGGTGGAATTCATCAATGACTTAATGAGAGATTTCACTATTGGGACAATTTTTAATAGTCCGAAAAGGAGCTTTTAATAATCCAAAAAGGAGTTTTTAGTGATTCAAAAATTCTCCCATTAGTGAAATCTCTGATTAAATCATTGGTGAAATCCACCATCATTTGCCCAACATCTTGATGGATGACTCTGTATCCATCAAGATCTTTTTTTGCCTATCTTTTTGGCTTTTAGCTCAGCTGTCGAAAGCTTATCATAGAATTGGCGGTATCAAACTCCTTCGAATTACCGTTTTCATGTTCAAATTCCCTTTTTGAGGGACTTAAAATTACCCGGAATTCGAAGGAGTTTGAAATCGCCCTCTAGCTTGTAATCTGTTGATTTGAACCGTAAGAAATAGAATAGAATAGAATATACCCTGTTTATACTGCCAGAATGAGACTGAAAAGTCCCTTTACTGCCGCAGTCTAAACAAGGTCTCATGTATTTGGTACAAAATAGGGGTATTTTTTTATATATAAATTAAAACCTGCCGGAGCTGACGGCAACGTGCTTGATGACGTCCGGATTTTGGACGGCAAACGCTTTCCACTCCTCCAGGGTGTAGTACTTGTGAATTGTCGTGAAGAGACCGTGCTGAAAAAGAATGGATTTTTGAGATTTTATAATAGGGATTTTATATGTATGTACATAAGTAGTGCTTTATTTAGACCAGTGGTGCGTAACCTTTTATGACTCATCGCCCCCCGTAGGAATTATGAAGGAGTGATCGCCTCCGACACATGACCATATAATTAAGACTGTCAGTTTAGAACGAGTTGTTCTATTGTGCTAACAGTTTGGCGGAGATTTTACGTCACTTTTAACCATAACTCAATGATTGAGGCTTTCTCGAGAATGGGGTTATGGGGTTTTACCCTCCATTCTTCCATTTTTCGGAGAATACTAGGCCGTATTTAGGAAGCCCCCCACATGGGAGAGTGACCTAATGGCCAAGTTCCCCACACTTGAAAATAACCCACTTGCTGACAAATCACCCATATCCACCTCTTCACAATGACCTTATCTAACCCGAGTAGGAGTAGCACGCGATTGTCTCACCCCTCCAGATGTTGAGCTTTAATGGAGGTTTTAAAGCTCTTAACGTCCCGTTAGCGGCTCTAATTTTTGCCGAATGGTCGTGGCGAAATACGGAACCCATCCAGATAACGACGTCTAACGTGTTTTAACTTCAGTGATCCATCGGGATTCGGGAACTGGTGAATTGGAAAATGAGCACATCACTTCGTTCGATGACTTACCTTGGCTAAATGTTTGGCCATCTCAAAAGTGCCGACGGTATCCATGTTGGCGGCTATTATAGGGACACCCTGGTAGGTTTTGCCGGAGTTGCGGAATGTAAACGTTCGTGTGATATCCACCTGAAATAAGCATAAGTATAAGTAGTGCTTTATTTAGACTGTCAGCTTAGAACAAGTTGTTCCATTATTATACCAACAGTTTAATAGAACACCTCTTTGTTAATATAATTTTGTCTAAGGGTTTGTTGTGGGGGGGGGGTTGAAAAAGGCAGCTGTGCTGTCATTTTTTTTTATGTTTAATGTAGGTAGGTAGTCATTTTTTATGTCTTAGTATTCTAGTGTAGGTATAGGTAATATTAATATTGTAAAATGGGATCTATATCCCGTAAATAATAATAAAAAAAAACAAGGTGACAGGGTTGAATATCTTGGGTAGTTTATTGGTAACTAACAGGTTTCCCGCGCTTTACCAATCCGGTAGCTCGAATGCGAGAAAAGATCTTTCCAAGATCGAAGGCCAGTTAATCGAAAATCTTCCTGAAAATGACCTTTTTCTAATCAAGGGTGCCAGGAGGCTCGCGAACTTAGAGATCGAAGCGCCCTGCCTAGTTGCCTATGTTAATACGAAATGGAGTTTCAAGGTTTTATAAATAACAAATCCTAGGAGAAGGAGAGGCATGCTCTTAGAAGTGCCAAGTGTAAGAGATCCCAGAACTGCTGACCTAAATAGATTTTTATTTTTAGAAGTTACTGTATAGCTCTGATGTATTTGTCTGATAAACCCACGACATCCCGTCCACCCCGATTAAGAATCCCTGATCTATGTAGATCTAGATCAATTGATCTTACCTCAGAGCGAGATTTGAGTGTGCTTCTTTTCGGCCGAAGCATAACATCCTTGAAGTCCAGTTTGATGTCGTTAATAATTTTCTGCGCCATGGCTGTCAGAAACTTCTGAAACATGGTGCAATAATATTGATGATTAATTTGAGAACGGCCAGTGACTTTACAGTGTTGATTGGATGTCGCTATGTCTCCCTTCTTGTGTGTTTGGCATTAGTTTTGGTCTGGTTATCTTATTCCGGCCACTCACGCTCAGACGGTCTCTTGTCAGACTGCTGGAACAGCATAACATCCTTGAAGTCCAGTTTGATGTCGTTAATAATTTTCTGCGCCATGGCTGTCAGAAACTTCTGAAACATGGTGCAATAATTGATGATTAATTTGAGAACGGCCAGTGACTTTACAGTGTTGATTGGATGTCGCACTTTATGTCTCGCTTCTTGTGTATTTGAGAACGGCCAGTGACTTTACAGTGTTGATTGGATGTCGCACTCTATGTCTCGCTTCTTGTGTGTTTGGCATTAGTTTTGGTCTGGTTATCTTATTCCGGCCACTCACGCTCAGACGGTCTCTTGTCAGACTGCTGGAACGTGTGTGCCGAAAAAAGCTTCCACCTGTACTCTTCAGACCGTCTGAAAGACCTAGAAATCGGAAACTTTTTCCGCCTCCCATCAAGTTCCGGTGAACTGACAGACCTAGAGCTGTCGAATAGTCGGAACTTGAGTGGCCGGCCTTGAACGGTGAGTTCAATTCGGATAAAAGTCGACAAAAATGTTCCACACACATGGAAAATTGCCCGGTTGGATCACGGTTCCGTAAGGGTGGTAAGGGCTCATTTTTGAGAGTGTTTTCGAAAGTTAAAAGTAACCAAGGGAATCGCGTAAAATCGGTCCAAAATTTCACCCAAAATGAAAAGTTTTCATTTTGTGTGAAATTTTTCATTGAAAACCCCATAGGCATTAACCCCACCCTTGATCAAACTTTATTTTGTACCTATATGTTTCGTTACCATTTGTATATATTTATTTTGTAAATAAAGTTTGATCTAATGGTTTAATAATAAAACTTCCGAGTTACAAAACTTACCTTGAATATTACCTACAGCTAGAACTAACAAATATCACAAATCACAAGTAAAAAAAAAAACAAAACGGAAACGTCTGGGGGAAGGAAGGTACGACAAAATTAGGAAAAACAGTTCTGAAACTTATTTATAATAATTTATTATTTAGATATTATTTCAGTTTGACTAGAGAGAGTACTTTTGTCAGAGAATATTCTAGTTTGTTTATTATTTTCAACAGAGTACGTACACTAAACTGCAATGTACTAAACTTGTACACTAAAATGAACCGTGTTGTTAGTACGAAGGCTGCGATATGACAAAACCCTACTCTCGTGAACTGATCAACTATTTATAGCTGTGGGAGGGAACTGTAACTGCTATGGTCTTCGTCCCGGTAGCCAAGAGAAGGACAGGATGGGAGAAAGTCAGCCGTTCCCCGAGAACGAACCTGGGATGTTTAGGATAAAGTTCAACTCGGACAGGAATCAAACGCGCGACCTAGCGCTTATAAGGCTGGCGCGCTACCAACCACGCTAACTAGGCTGGTTGATAGAGGGAACTGTAACTGCTGAGGTCTTATGCATGGGAGGCCAGAGAAATCACCATTTCTCGTTTCTCGTCTGGTGATGCAAAATGCCTATCTCGTGTCATAAATTTCTAGAGGAAACGAGACAGCGTAGAAAAATACCCTCGACTTCAGCGAGACTAAACAAAATGTATTTTTCGTCTCGAAATTATCGAGAAAAATTTTACGTCTTGTCAAGCATCAAGTCAAGTCACGAGTTTACTTTTATGATAACGACGTTCTACAGTACTATTCATAATAATTACGTCCTTACTTGGTTTAAACTAAAAATAGTAATAATAATATGCTTATGTTTACTTAAAACGATGACATGTCAATCATAGTAGTACATAAAATAATGTAATGGATCCCGCGGGATTGGCCAAATCCCGCGCGGGATCCCGCGGGATTGGAAACGTGCGGGATTTGCGACCCCTATGCGTAACCTTTTATGACTCATCGCCCCCGTAGGAATAATGAAGGAGTGATCGCCTCCGACACATGACCATATAATTAAGACTGTCAGTTTAGAACAAGTTAAACTATTGTGCTAACAGTTTGGCGGAGATTTTACGTCACTTTTAACCATAACTCAATAATTGAGGCTTTCTCGAGAATGGGGTTGTCACAAACTTAATTATTTTTCATGTTTTATTAGGCTGTGTCCACAGTCCACACAGAGTCGACGCCGTCAATCGAAGAGGTTTTGTCGAAGCAGTGTACGGTTTCAGTCATCGACTATGTTTGCGTGTGGACACAGCTTTACAATCGGACAAAACGTTCGAGAAATATCGTGAGCGAATTCTCGAGCCAAATGCCAGCCTCTTACGCTCAGGTGATCTGGCTAAAGTTCACATTAGTGAGGACGAACCTTTAGTTTAGAAAGGGGTACCTACTAAACTTGGCCTTTGTTTTCACTCCTCGGTTTTTAAGGTATAGTAATAAATAGACCGACTACTATTATGCGGCTCGTGAGAACTGAGGATTCAAAAAAAAAACTAGGTATTCAATTATGTATTGTAAAAAAATCCCTTCTTCATTTAAATGCACAATAAAATGGTTCACTGAATAGTTGCGCTTACTTGGGTGATGTTTCAAAGTCACAGAGCAGGAAAAATGAGGACCGACGGAATTTTTCTTTTTCTTCTACGACTTCTAGACCCTGAGATAAATCGATTTAAAAAATACCGGTAAATCGTGAACTTTGACGTCACCGCATACGCTCCCGTACACGACGTCACATCAAATGTCCCGAGCAAAGCTCCCTCGCAGGCAACACATTAATGTGTTTGTGCGCATACGTTTCTGCGCATTTCTTTCTGCTCCTCCGCAAGCGTGCTTGCATACTGGCGCTACCTAGCGGACGAAAAAAACAACTGCGTAAAGTCTGACGTCACACATATTTGAACTTTTTCATTAGAACGGAACATAAAAATTAAATTTTCGACTTTTTACAGTTATTTTTTCGGAGTTTTGACCTCGGATTTGGATTTTCCCCAACTTCTTACATAGGAATCTAGGTACCATTTATTTATAATTTTTACCCATTTGCAACTGCTCCATTGTAGAACTCAGAACAAAGATCTTCTAGCGAACCCGTAAACGGGATCAAGTCCATAATTTACTCAGCAAACTTAGCAAATACGTATCATCAAAATAGTACATCTCGTTCGAGAGTTATGGTGGAACAAACAAACGGAAAGACTAAGGCAATAAACTAAAGGGAAATTCGCCGAGTCAAAACTGAGAACTCTCTTCTCTCGTTCCCGTAACTCCGTACACAAAAAGTCCACTCTGAAGCTTAGGTGTTAGGGACAAATAGCCCTAAAAGTCGGGTTAAGCTTATACGAATCTTCTCTCTCTACTTCTGAGCCGCCCCCTGTCTGGAATTGCATTGTCCCAAATAGCCCTAAAAGTCGGGTTAAGCTTATACGAATCTTCTCTACTTCTGAGCCGCCCCCTGTCTGGAATTGCATTGTCCCAAATAGCCGAACAGCTGCTGGAGTTACACAGAGGTCAAGGCATGGAGATATATTGGCGGGATAACTACACTTGTCCCTCGGAGGAGGAATACAGAACGATGACCATACGGAGTGAGTAGTATTTGCATGTTTTTTGGTGGAATTCACCAATGACTTAATGGGAGATTTCACTGTTGGGTGAATATTTAATTGTCCAAAAAGGAGCTTTTAATAATTCAAAAAGGAGTTTTTAGTGATTCAAAAATTCTCCCATTAGTGAAATCTCTGATTAAGTCATCGGTGAAATCCACCATTTGCCCTCGGTTAAATAAAAGGAGAAGGGGCAGGCCGAAAATGAGATGGAGAGATAAAGTGGAGGGAGGACCTTAGAGAGAAAGGATGGAGAAAGGAGGAAACATTGGATAGACGGATATGGAGAAGTGGAATACGAGATGGAGACGCCGACCCTGAATAGAATTGGGATAAGGTAGAGTAGAAGAAGAAGGAGAAGAGGAAGAAGAAGAAGAATCAGCCGGTTAAATGCGATTGATAGACAGGCCCTAATAATAATAAAAATAATAATGCTGCCTTAATGCACTAATTACGCTGGCGAAGCATGCTTCAAGGCAACATGTAGTGGAAGGTACGACAAAATTAGGAAAAACAGTCCTGAAACTTATTTATAATAATTTATTATTTAGATATTATTTCAGTTTGATTAGAGAGAGTACTTTTGTCAGAGAATATTCTAGTTTGTTTATTATTTTCAACAGAGTGCGTACACTAAACTGCAATGTACTAAACTTGTACACTAAAATGAACCGTGTTGTTAGTACGAAGGCTGCGAAATGACAAAACCCTACTCTCGTGAACTGATCAACTATTTATAGCTGTGGGTAGGTCGGTTGGGTATCCGACTATCCGAACTTCTAAAGGTGGTGCGTCAAGCCAAGTACAAACCTACGCAGTACCTGGAAATTCTCGTAGAGTATGATTGGACCACGGGGCGTCCAAAAGTCCAATCATGCCCAAACTTTAGGGAGGAAATTCCCTTTATGTACCTAGTTCTTTATTGATCACAAACTTAATGATTTTTCATGTTTTATTAGGCTGTGTCCACAGTCCACACAGAGTCGACGCCGTCAATCGAAGAGGTTTTGTCGAGGCAGTGTACGGTTTCAGTCGTCGACTATGTGTGGACACAGCTTTACAATCGGACAAAACGTTCGAGAAATATCGTGAGCAAATTCTCGAGCCAAATGCCGGCCTCTCACGCTCAGGTGATCTGTCAGACCGTCTGAAGTGCCGGAACTTGTGTCCCCGGCACAATTCTGAAAAAAAACAAAGCTAAAGTTCACATTAGTGAGGATTCAATGTTCGAACACCTGGGAAAATTCAGCTTTTCTCTAAAAAGTTTCAAGGTTTTTTCTACTTTTCCTGGGCTAAGAGGATACTTACGGAAATAATATGTCCGCCCAGTCCATGCGCGGCGTCGGCGCACTCGAGGACCGCCGAGAATTGCGGATATCCCACGCCTGTCTTGAGTCTGGTGGTGCAGACCGAGCCTGGTCCGATTCCGACCTTGATCACATCCGCCCCTGATAGGATTAGCTCCTCCACCATCTCCCCTGTTACCACGTTGCCTGCCTGTGGAATACAAGAATAGAATTGAATTAGAAAAAAATCAGAGGTTTTATTCTTGAGTCTGGTGGTGCAGACCGAGCCTGGTCCGATTCCGACCTTGATCACATCCGCCCCTGATAGGATTAGCTCCTCCACCATCTCTCCTGTTACCACATTGCCTGCCTGTGGAATACAAGAATAGAATTGAATTGTAGATTTTTGAAGAGGTTTGATAGAGGGAACTGTAACTGCTATGGTCTTCGTCCCGGTAGCCAAGAGAAGGACAGGATGGGAGAAAGTCAGCCGTTCCCCGAGAACGAACCCCGTGACGTCAGCCACTTTCCCGAACTAATCCTCTGAGTGACTGAACGTTGTCAATGACGTTAACAACAACTACAACGTATGCACTTACAATAATGACGTGTTTGGGGTACATCTCCCGGATGCGTCGCACAAAGTCGACGAACGTCTGCGTGTATCCGTTAGCGACGTCGAGACAGATATACTCGATCTCCGGCAATGCGGCTAGGATCTCCTTGAGGCCGGCAAGATCCTTGGCGGAAATGCCGGAGCTGACGGCAACGTGCTTGATGACGTCCGGATTTTGGACGGCAAACGCTTTCCACTCCTCCAGGGTGTAGTACTTGTGAATCGTCGTGAAGAGACCGTGCTGAAAAAGAATGGATTTTTGAGATTTTATAACAGGGATTTTATATGTATGTACATAAGTAGTGCTTTATTTAGACCAGTGGTGCGTAACCTTTTATGACTAATCGCCCCCCGTAGGAATTATGAAGGAGTGATCGCCTCCGACACATGACCATATAATTAAGACTGTCAGTTTAGAACGAGTTGTTCTATTGTGCTAACAGTTTGGCGGAGATTTTACGTCACTTTTAACCATAACTCAATGATTGAGGCTTTCTCGAGAATGGGGTTATGGGGTTTTACCCTCCATTCTTCCATTTTTCGGAGAATACTAGGCCGTATTTAGGAAGCCCCCCACATGGGAGAGTGACCTAATGGCCAAGTTCCCCACACTTGAAAATAACCCACTTGCTGACAAATCACCCATATCCACCTCTTCACAATGACCTTATCTAACCCGAGTAGGAGTAGCACGCGATTGTCTCACCCCTCCAGATGTTGAGCTTTAATGGAGGTTTTAAAGCTCTTAACGTCCCGTTAGCGGCTCTAATTTTTGCCGAATGGTCGTGGCGAAATACGGAACCCATCCAGATAACGACGTCTAACGTGTTTTAACTTCAGTGATCCATCGGGATTCGGGAACTGGTGAATTGGAAAATGAGCACATCACTTCGTTCGATGACTTACCTTGGCTAAATGTTTGGCCATCTCAAAAGTGCCGACGGTATCCATGTTGGCGGCTATTATAGGGACACCCTGGTAGGTTTTGCCGGAGTTGCGGAATGTAAACGTTCGTGTGATATCCACCTGAAATAAGCATAAGTATAAGTAGTGCTTTATTTAGACTGTCAGCTTAGAACAAGTTGTTCCATTATTATACCAACAGTTTAATAGAACACCTCTTTGTTAATATAATTTTGTCTAAGGGTTTGTTGTGGGGGGGGGGTTGAAAAAGGCAGCTGTGCTGTCATTTTTTTTTATGTTTAATGTAGGTAGGTAGTCATTTTTTATGTCTTAGTATTCTAGTGTAGGTATAGGTAATATTAATATTGTAAAATGGGATCTATATCCCGTAAATAATAATAAAAAAAAACAAGGTGACAGGGTTGAATATCTTGGGTAGTTTATTGGTAACTAACAGGTTTCCCGCGCTTTACCAATCCGGTAGCTCGAATGCGAGAAAAGATCTTTCCAAGATCGAAGGCCAGTTAATCGAAAATCTTCCTGAAAATGACCTTTTTCTAATCAAGGGTGCCAGGAGGCTCGCGAACTTAGAGATCGAAGCGCCCTGCCTAGTTGCCTATGTTAATACGAAATGGAGTTTCAAGGTTTTATAAATAACAAATCCTAGGAGAAGGAGAGGCATGCTCTTAGAAGTGCCAAGTGTAAGAGATCCCAGAACTGCTGACCTAAATAGATTTTTATTTTTAGAAGTTACTGTATAGCTCTGATGTATTTGTCTGATAAACCCACGACATCCCGTCCACCCCGATTAAGAATCCCTGATCTATGTAGATCTAGATCAATTGATCTTACCTCAGAGCGAGATTTGAGTGTGCTTCTTTTCGGCCGAAGCATAACATCCTTGAAGTCCAGTTTGATGTCGTTAATAATTTTCTGCGCCATGGCTGTCAGAAACTTCTGAAACATGGTGCAATAATATTGATGATTAATTTGAGAACGGCCAGTGACTTTACAGTGTTGATTGGATGTCGCACTCTATGTCTCGCTTCTTGTGTGTTTGGCATTAGTTTTGGTCTGGTTATCTTATTCCGGCCACTCACGCTCAGACGGTCTCTCGTCAGACTGCTGGAACGTGTGTGCCGAAAAAAGCTTCCACCTGTACTCTTCAAACCGTCTGAAATACCTAGAAATCGGAAACTTTTTCCGCCTCCCAAGTTCCGGTGAACTGACAGACCTAGAGCTGTCGGAACTTGAGTGGCCGGCCTTGAACGGTGAGTTCAATTCGGATAAAAGTCGACAAAAATGTTCCACACACATGGAGAATTGCCCGGTTGGATCACGGTTCCGTAAAGGGTGGTAAGGGCTCATTTTTGAGAGTGTTTTCGAAAGTTAAAAGTAACCAAGGGAATCGCGTAAAATCGGTCCTAAATTTCACACAAAGTGAAAATTTCCGAGTTACAAAACTTACCTTGAATATTACCTACAGCTAGAACTAACAAATAGCACAAATCACAAGTAAAAATAACAAAACGAAAACGTCCAGAGGGAAGGAAGGTACGACAAAATTAGGAAAAACAGTCCTGAAACTTTTTAATTAATAATAATTATTTAGATATTATTTCAGTTTGATTAGAGAGAGTACTTTTGTCACGAGAATATTCTAGTTTTTTTATTATTTTCAACAGAGTGCGTACACTAAACTGAAATGAACTAAACTTGTACACTAAAATGAACCGTGTTGTCAGTACGAAGGCTGCGATATGACAAAACCCTACTCTCGTGAACTGATCAACTATTTATAGCTGTGGGTAGGTGTAGGTCGGTTGGGTATCCGAACTTCTAAAGGTGGTGCGTCGAGCCAAGTACAAACCTACGCAGTACCTGGAAATTCTCGG
Source organism: Diaphorina citri (assembly GCF_000475195.1). Lineage (NCBI taxonomy): Eukaryota > Metazoa > Arthropoda > Insecta > Hemiptera > Psyllidae > Diaphorina > Diaphorina citri. Next base: position 281,304 of record NW_007377539.1, on the reverse strand, counting down.
ATTTTCTTTTGGACAGAAAGGACTTTTGGGAAATTTGAGTATGATTGGACCACGGGGCGTCCAAAAGTCCAATCATGCCCAAACTTTAGGGAGGAAATTCCCTTTATGTACCTAGTTCTTTATTGATCACAAACTTAATGATTTTTCATGTTTTATTAGGCTGTGTCCACAGTCCACACAGAGTCGACGCCGTCAATCGAAGAGGTTTTGTCGAGGCAGTGTACGGTTTCAGTCGTCGACTATGTGTGGACACAGCTTTACAATCGGACAAAACGTTCGAGAAATATCGTGAGCAAATTCTCGAGCCAAATGCCGGCCTCTCACGCTCAGGTGATCTGTCAGACCGTCTGATGTGCCGAAACTTGTGTCCCCGGCACAATTCTGAAAAAACAAAGCTAAAGTTCACATTAGTGAGGACGAACCTTTAGTTTAGAAAGGGGTACCTACTAAACTTGGCCTTTGTTTTCACTCCTCGGTTTTTAAGGTATAGTAATAAATAGACCGACTACTATTATGCGGCTCGTGAGAACTGAGGATCCAAAATAAATAAATAAATAAAAATCACTAGGTATTCATTTATGTATTGTAAAAAAAATCCCTTCTTCATTTAAATGCACAATAAAATGGTTTTGTTTCTACTCTGGTCTTTTATTACTTACCTATGGTCACTTGAAAAATATTCTTGGAATTTTTACGAACCTATCTGACCCAAGCATTACACATTACACCCTTTTTTCATTATTTGAAGTATCAATAAGCGAATCCACCCTCAGGGCTGTGCTGATTCGAGCGGTGGCTGACGAAAAACGCCGACCCTGTCTGAACATGGGAAAAGGCGAAGAAGAAGAAAGAGGAAGAAGAAGGAAGAAGAGAAGGGAAACAGCGGTATACCACTCGTTGTACGACACGTTAATGAGTGAAAAAGCAATTTACTTTGCTGTGGAAATGAAAACATGAAGCGCGCATAGCGTTGTCTCAT
>NW_007377539.1:257009-279589 GCF_000475195.1 Diaphorina citri | reverse complement strand
CCTCTGTTACGTTAGGTCTGCCCCCGCCGAGGTCTTCATCTCTTCTAAGGGCATATTTCGAATTTTTTTTTGGGGGCCCTGAAAACAAATAGCCCTAAAAGTCGGGTTAAGCTTATACGAATCTTCTCTACTTCTGAGCCGCCCCCTGTCTGGAATTGCATTGTCCCAAATAGCCCTAAAAGTCGGGTTAAGCTTATACGAATCTTCTCTACTTCTGAGCCGCCCCCTGTCTGGAATTGCATTGTCCCAAACAGCCCTAAAAGTCGGGTTAAGCTTATACGAATCTTCTCTACTTCTGAGCCGCCCCCTGTCTGGTATTGCATTGTCCGACCATCTGACTAAACTACATAACTTCGCCATTCATTAGTCTGCCCAACCTAGACCCCATGATTGAACAAAACTATCCATCACAACAAGTGGTCATAAATTATTGGAAGTCAGTCTCAGTGGTGTAGTTCCAAATGGCTAAAATAAATAAATAAATCATCTCCACCGCTTTGGTCTAAAAACTTCTCCTATTTGTTCCTTATGTAAGCCTTAAACAGTCAACTCAGGTCACCTGAACTCCTGGCTAAAATAAATGCAATTTCCTTGTGATGTTATTATGTCACAACTTTGGTGCTCACTGCAGCAATGTAGAATTTTCCAAATATCTCAATAACAACCAGTGTTTACCTACCATGCTGGCACCGGTCGCTAAGCGCATTTACATGTTACATGTCATAGCTACTCATTTTCCTCACAATACTGAGAGGGCCCCGCAACAGCCAGTCACGGAATTAATCATTTGTATGATACAAATTTTTTGACCCCGTCAGGAATCGAACCCGCGTCTCCCGCATGCAAGGCGAGCGCAGTGACCCCATAAAGTAAAAATAGTACTCACAACTTCGGAGTTTGACATTTCTAGAGACCCCTTGCGTTTTTTCCTAGCCACCCTATTATTAGGTCCTACCTAAATATTCCATTCATTACATTCATAGAATCAAGGGTTGGACTATTTGGATTCACAAATGGAAACGCCGAAAATACGTTTTATTCGGAACGATATATTGAATGCCTTTTGTTTCTATTATGGTCTTTTATTACCTATGGTCACTTGAAAGATATTCTTGGAATTTTTGTGCAACAAAGTCTGACCCAAGCACTACACCATTCTTGGAATAAGTCTGACCCAAGAACCTTTTTTTTATTTCAAGTATATCAATGGGTAAATATTTCTAAAAAGCGTATTCGCTTTCGTCGGCCAAAAAAAAACTAGAAATTGAAAAATAATTTTATAATAAGCAAATCATTTCAGCGGTGATGGTACGTTGAATTGTTGAATGCACCAGTTCCAGAATCGCTGATGTGAATTTGAGCAACGTTGCGTTCATTTGGTATCCGGATGGGTGATTGTGAGCTGACCCCTGCCATAAAGTAAAAATAGTACTCACAACTTCGGAGTTTGACAGTTCTAGAGACCCCTTGCGTTTTTTCCTAGCCACCCTATTGTTAGGCCCTACCTAAATATTCCATTCATAGAATCAAGGGTTGGACTTTTTGGATTCACAAATGGAAACGCCGAAAATACATTTTATTCGGAACGATATATTGAATGCCTTTTGTTTCTATTATGGTCTTTTATTACCTATGGTCACTTGAAAGGTATTCTTGGAATTTTTTCGCACCAAAGTCTGACCCAAGCACTACACCATTCTTGGAATAAGTCTGACCCAAGCACCTTTTTTCATTATTTCAAGTATATCAATGGGTAAATATTTCTAAAAAGCGTATATTCGCTGTCGCCGGCCAAAACAAAAAAAAGCTAGAAATTGAAAAATAATTTTATAATAAGCAAATCATTCCAGTGGTGATGGCACGTTGAATTGTTGAATGCACCAGTTGCAGAATCCCTGATGTGAATTTGAGCAACGTTGCGCTCATTTGGTATCCGGATGGGTGGTTGAGAGCTGAGAGGCTGACGAAAAACGCCAACTCTGTCTGAACACGGGAAAAGGCGAAGAAGACGAAGTAGAAGAAGAGGATGAAGAAGAAGACAGCGGGTTACCACTCGCACGACACGTAATGAATGAAAAAGCAATTTACTTTGCTGTGGAAATGAAAACATGACGCCGATAGCGTTGTCGTGGCAACAAATTCCGGCGTCACACCCTAATCATCAAGAACAAGAAGGAGCACCCACCCCATCGCCTTTTGAAATGACAAATAGCTTCATGATAAAACAAAAGCTATGAAAACCTCTGAGAAACCAAATTGGGTAGACTGGTTTCTATTTTCGACGTCCGACCGGCCCGAATGTTTCTTAGGCTAGCCACTCACTATCAGGTGTCAGGTCAGTTCTACCTGATAGTGTGTGTCCTCTGTCCTCATCAGGTAGACCTGACAGACAGACTTTTTCAGCCGTACCTGTCAGGTCTACCTGATAGTGTGTGTACTCATCAGTTGTCAGGGATACCTGTCAGGTCTACCTGATAGTGAGTGGCTGGCCTTAATAAACCTTTATCATTTGATTGAAAATAACTGAAGGACAGCACACAGTGATAACAAAGGCCTACTTTACAATTGCAAGCTTTGTTGCAGCCGCTGGATTTGACATAACGAAACAAGTTTACATCAGAGTATCACTTGATTACTGTACTGATCAGTGATCACTAATACAGTAAATGTTGACGCTTTTACATTGATCAGTTGATCACTCATGTACTAATAAAAAGTAATAAATGTTGACGCACTTTATTATAAATTTACAACCCTGATCAGCCTTAACCGTTGATTATTTATTGTTGATAAACACGACATTTTGATAATTAGCTGATTAACACTAATCGGAGCTTAATCAGTCGGTTAAATAAAAGGAGAAGGGGCAGGCCGAAAATGAGATGGAGAGATAAAGTGGAGGGAGGACCTTAGAGAGAAAGGATGGAGAAAAGAGGAAACATTGGATAGACGGATATGGAGAAGTAGATTACGAGATGGAAACGCCGACCCTGAATAGAATTGGGATAAGGTAGAGTAGAAGAAGAAGAAGAAGGAGAATCAGCCGGTTAAATGCGATTGATAGACCGGCCCTAATAATAATAAAACTAATAATGCTGCCTTAATGCACTAATTACGCTGGCGAAGCATGCTTCAAGGCAACATGTAGTATGACTGCATGACTAGCATACTCCCAGACCATGTCAATGTAATGCAACACTGCAAAATCTTTGAACCATGCTGCATGTTGCTGTTCCCTCAGTGTTTATTTCTTTTAAAATCTTTTATAGAGGAAACTGTAACTTCTACACTTTACACTACCCTTCAAGCTAACTACATAGGCTGGGTTGCCTCACACCCATCCGATCAAACTTTCAACCTAAGACCAGCCACTCACTATCAGGTAGACCTGACAGGTACACCTGATCAGGTCCGCCTGTCAGGTCTCCCTGATAGTGTGTGTGCTCATCAGGTGTCAGGTAGACCTGACAGGCGAACCTAATCAGGTGTACCTGATAGTGAGTGGCTGGCCTAACGTCTTGTTACAGTCGCTCCATTCTTCCATTTTTCGGAGAATACTAGGCCGTATTTAGGAAGCCCCCCACATGGGAGAGTGACCTAATGGCCAAGTTCCCCACATTTGAAAACAACCCACTTGCTGACAAATCACCCATATCCACCTCTTCACAATGACCTTATCTAACCCGAGTAGGAGCAGCACGCGATTGTCTCACCCCTCCAGATGTTGAGCTTTAATGGCGGTTTTAAAGCTCTTAACGTCCCGTTAGCAGCTCTAATTTTTGCCGAATGGTCGTGGCGAAATACAGAACCCATCCAGATAACGACGTCTAACGTGTTTTAATCCATCGGGAACTGGTGAATTGGAAAATGAGCACATCACTTCGTTCGATGACTTACCTTGGCTAAATGTTTGGCCATCTCAAATGTGCCGACGGTATCCATGTTGGCGGCTATTATGGGGACACCCTGGTAGGTTTTGCCGGAGTTGCGGAATGTGAACGTTCGTGTGATATCCACCTGAAATAAGTATAAGTAATGCTTTATTTAGACTGTCAGCTTAGAACAAGTTGTTCCATTCTACTAACAGTTTAATAGAGCACCTTTTTATTAATATAATTTTGTTTGGGGATTTGTCGTGGGGGGGGGGGTTGAAATAGGGAAGATGACAGGGTTTTGAATACCTTGGGTAGTTTATTGGTAACTAACAAGTTTCCGGTGCTTTACCAATCCGGTAGCTCGAATGCGAGAAAAGAACTTTCCAAGATCGAAGGCCAGTTGATCGAAAACCTTCCTAAAAATGACCTTTTTCTAATCAAGGGTGCCAGAAGGCTCGCGAACTTAGAGATCGAAGCGCTACCGCTACCCTGCCTAGCTGCCTATGTTGTTAACACGAAATGGAGTTTCAAGGTTTTATAAATAACAAATCCTAGGAGAGGCATGCTCTTAGAAGTGCCAAGTGTAAGAGATCCCAGAACTGCTGACCTAAATAGATTTTTATTTTTAGAACTTACTGTATAGCTCTGATGTATTTGTCTGATAAACCCACGACATCCCGTCCACCCCGATTAAGAATCCCTGATCTATGTAGATCTAGATCAATTGATCTTACCTCAGAGCGAGATTTGAGTGTGCTTCTTTTCGGCCGAAGCATAACATCCTTGAAGTCCAGTTTGATGTCGTTAATAATTTTCTGCGCCATGGCTGTCAGAAACTTCTGAAACATGGTGCAATAATATTGATGATTAATTTGAGAACGGCCAGTGACTTTACAGTGTTGATTGGATGTCGCACTCTATGTCTCGCTTCTTGTGTGTTTGGCATTAGTTTTGGTCTGGTTATCTTATTCCGGCCACTCACGCTCAGACGGTCTCTCGTCAGACTGCTGGAACGTGTGTGCCGAAAAAAGCTTCCACCTGTACTCTTCAAACCGTCTGAAATACCTAGAAATCGGAAACTTTTTCCGCCTCCCAAGTTCCGGTGAACTGACAGACCTAGAGCTGTCGGAACTTGAGTGGCCGGCCTTGAACGGTGAGTTCAATTCGGATAAAAGTCGACAAAAATGTTCCACACACATGGAGAATTGCCCGGTTGGATCACGGTTCCGTAAAGGGTGGTAAGGGCTCATTTTTGAGAGTGTTTTCGAAAGTTAAAAGTAACCAAGGGAATCGCGTAAAATCGGTCCTAAATTTCACACAAAGTGAAAATTTCCGAGTTACAAAACTTACCTTGAATATTACCTACAGCTAGAACTAACAAATAGCACAAATCACAAGTAAAAATAACAAAACGAAAACGTCCAGAGGGAAGGAAGGTACGACAAAATTAGGAAAAACAGTCCTGAAACTTTTTAATTAATAATAATTATTTAGATATTATTTCAGTTTGATTAGAGAGAGTACTTTTGTCACGAGAATATTCTAGTTTGTTTATTATTTTCAACAGAGTGCGTACACTAAACTGAAATGAACTAAACTTGTACACTAAAATGAACCGTGTTGTCAGTACGAAGGCTGCGATATGACAAAACCCTACTCTCGTGAACTGATCAACTATTTATAGCTGTGGGTAGGTGTAGGTCGGTTGGGTATCCGAACTTCTAAAGGTGGTGCGTCGAGCCAAGTACAAACCTACGCAGTACCTGGAAATTCTCGGAGTTTCTTTTGGACAGAAAGGACTTTTGGGAAATTTGAGTATGATTGGACCACGGGGCGTCCAAAAGTCCAATCATGCCCAAACTTTAGGGAGGAAATTCCCTTTATGTACCTAACCTAGTTCTCTATTGATCGACAGAAAGGACTTTTGGGAAATTTGAGTATGATTGGACCACGGGGCGTCCAAAAGTCCAATCATGCCCAAACTTTAGGGAGGAAATTTTTTATGTACCTACCTAGTTCTTTATTGATTACAAACTTAATTATTTTTCATGTTTTATTAGGCTGTGTCCACAGTCCACACAGAGTCGACGCCGTCAATCGAAGAGGTTTTGTCGAGGCAGTGTACGGTTTCAGTCGTCGACTATGTGTGGAGGTGGACACAGCTTTACAAACGGACAAAACGATCGAGAAATATCGTGAGCAAACTCTCGAGCCAAATGCCGGCCTCTCACGCTCAGGTGATCTGTCAGACCGTCTGATGTGCCGAAACTTGTGTCCCCGGCACAATTCTGAAAAAACAAAGCTAAAGTTCACATTAGTGAGGACGAACCTTTAGTTTAGAAAGGGGTACCTACTAAACTTGGCCTTTGTTTTCACTCCTCGGTTTTTAAGGTATAGTAATAAATAGACCGACTACTATTATGCGGCTCGTGAGAACTGAGGATCCAAAATAAATAAATAAATAAAAATCACTAGGTATTCATTTATGTATTGTAAAAAAAATCCCTTCTTCATTTAAATGCACAATAAAATGGTTTTGTTTCTATTCTGGTCTTTTATTACTTACCTATGGTCACTTGAAAAATATTCTTGGAATTTTTACGAACCTATCTGACCCAAGCATTACACATTACACCCTTTTTTCATTATTTGAAGTATCAATAAGCGAATCATTTTAAAACCAATCCATGGCGTAGTGGTCAAGACGTTCGCCTGGTAAACAGGAGGACGTGGTGTGGGTTCGATCCCAGCCCGATTTTTCCCTTGCTAAATAAACAGAAAGGTTGAGTGCAAAGAGCATCCATTAGTAAAATTTTTGATGCCGAAACCAAATGTCAGCTCAACAGCCACCCTAGGGCTGTGATTGAGAGGCTGACGAAAAACGCCGACGGGAAAAGGCGAAGAAGAAGAAAAAGAAGAAGGAGAAGGACGGACGAAGGAAGAAGAAGGAACCAGTGGTATACCACTCGTTGTACGACGCGTAATGAGTGAAAAAGCAATTTACTTTGCTGTGGAAATGAAAACATGACGCCGATAGCGTTGTCATGGCAACAAATTCCGGCGTCACACCTTAATCATCAAGAACAAGAAGGAGCAACCACCCCATCGCCTTTTAAAATGACAAATAGCTTCATGATAAAACAAAAGCTATGAAAACCTCTGAGAAATCAAATTGGGTAGACTGGTTTCTGTTTTCGACGGCCGACCGGCCCGAATGTTTCTTAGGCCAGCCACTCACTATCAGGGAGACCTGATCAGCTGTCAGGTCTACCTGATAGTGAGTGTCCTCATCAGGTAGACCTGACAGACAGACTTTTTCAGCCGTACCTGTCAGTTCTACCTGATAGTGAGTGGCTGGCCTTAATAAACCTTTATCATTTGATTGAAAATAACTGAAGGACAGCACACAGTGATAACAAAGTTTGTAACTTTGCTCCATACACAAAAAGTCCACTCTGAAGCTTCGGTGATAGGGACAAATAGCCCTAAAAGTCGGGTTAAGCTTATACGAATCTTCTCTACTTCTGAGCCGCCCCCTGTCTGGAATTGCATTGTCCCAAATAGCCCTAAAAGTCGGGTTAAGCTTATACGAATCTTCTCTACTTCTGAGCCGCCCCCTGTCTGGAATTGCATTGTCCCAAATAGCCCTAAAAGTCGGGTTAAGCTTATACGAATCTTCTCTACTTCTGAGCCGCCCCCTGTCTGGAATTGCATTGTCCGACCATGTGACTAAACTACATAACTTCGCCATTCATTAGTCTGCCCAACCTAGACCCCATGATTGAACAAGACTATCCATCACACCAAGTGGTCATAAATTATTGGAATTCAGTCTCAGTGGTGTAGTTCCAAATGGCTAAAATAAATGAATAAATCATCTCCACCGCTTTGGCCTAAAAACTTCTATTTGTTCCTTATGTTCCTTAAACAGTCTTATGAACTCAGTTCACCTGAACTCCTGGCTAAAATAAATGCAATTTCCTTGTGTTATTATATGTCACAACTTTGGTGCTCACTGCAGCAATGTAGAATTTTCCAAATATCTCAATAACAACCAGTGTTTACCTACCATGCTGGCACCGGTCGCTAAGCGCATTTATATTACTCATTTTCCTCACAATATTGAGAGGGCCCCGCAACAGCCAGTCACGGAATTAATCATTTGTATGATACAAATTTTTGACCCCGCCGAGAATCGAACCCGAGTCTCCCGCATGCAAGGCGAGCGCAGTGACCCTAGCCATATATAAATATAAGGTGGTACGTCAAAATCTCTGAAAATTTCAAGTGGTACGTGTTTACTAAAAGGTTGAGAACCCCTGCCATAAAGTAAAAATAGTACTCACAACTTCGGAGTTTGACAGTTCTAGAGACCCCTTGCGTTTTTTCCTAGCCACCCTATTATTAGGCCCTACCTAAATATTCCATTCATAGATGCATTAGTTTTGGTCTTATGTCTCGCTTCTTGTGTGTTTGGCATTAGTTTTGGTCTTATGTCTCGCTTCTTGTGTGTTTGGCATTAGTGTTGGTCTGGTTATGTTATTCCGGCCACTCACGCTCAGACGGTCTCTTGTCAGACTGCTGGAATGTGTGTGCCGAAAAAAGCTTCCACCTGTACTCTTCAGACCGTCTGAAAGACCTAGAAATCGGAAACTTTTTCCGCCTCCCAAGTTCCGGTGAACTGACAGACCCTAGAGCTGTCGAATAGTCAGAACTTGAGTGGCCGGCCTTGAACGGATAAAAGTCGACAAAAATGTTCCACACACATGGAAAATTGCCCGGTTGGATCACGGTTCCGTAAGGGTGGTAAGGGATCATTTTTGAGAGTGTTTTCGAAAGTTAAAAGTAACCAAGGGAATCGCGTAAAATCGGTCCTAAATTTCACACAAAATGAAAACCCCATAGGCATTAACCCCACCCTTGATCAAACTTTATTTTGTACCTATAAATTTCGTTATCTACCATTTGTATATATTTATTTTGTAAATAAAGTTTGATCTAATGGTCTAATAATATAAATAAAAATCACTAGGTATTCATTTATGTATTGTAAAAAAAATCCCTTCTTCATTTAAATGCACAATAAAATGGTTTTGTTTCTACTCTGGTCTTTTATTACTTACCTATGGTCACTTGAAAAATATTCTTGGAATTTTTACGAACCTAATATCTGACCCAAGCATTACACCCTTTTTTCATTATTTGAAGTATCAATAAGCGAATCCACCCTAGGGCTGTGATTGAGAGGCTGACGAAAAACGCCGACCCTGTCTGAACATGGGAAAAGGCGAAGAAGAAGAAGAGGAAGAAGAAGGAAGAAGAAGGAAACAGCGGTATACCACTCGTTGTACGACACGTAATGAGTGAAAAAGCAATTTACTTTGCTGTGGAAATGAAAACATGACGCCGATAGCGTTGTCATGGCAACAAATTCCGGCGTCACACCTTAATCATCAAGAACAAGGAGAGCAGAACCCAGACATCGCCTTTTGCAATGACAAATAGCTTTCTCATGTTAAAACAAAAGCTATGAAAACCTCTGAGAAATCAAATTGGGTAGACTGGTTTCTGTTTTCGACGCCCGACCGGCCCGAATGTTTCTTAGGCCAGCCACTCACTATCAGGTAGACCTGATCAGGTGTCAGGTCTACCTGATAGTGAGTGTCCTCATCAGGTAGACCTGACAGACAGACTTTTTCAGCCGTACCTGTCAGGTCTACCTGATAGTGTGTGTACTCATCAGTTGTCAGGGGTACCTGTCAGTTCTACCTGATAGTGAGTGGCTGGCCTTAATAAACCTTTATCATTTGATTGAAAATAACTGAAGGACAGCACACAGTGATAACAAAGTTTGTAACTTTGCTCCATACACAAAAAGTCCACTCTGAAGCTTAGGTGTTAGGGACAAATAGGCCTAACCTAAAAGTCGGGTTAAGCTTATACGAATCTTCTCTACTTCTGAGCCGCCCCCTGTCTGGAATTGCATTGTCCCAAATGGCCCTAAAAGTCGGGTTAAGCTTATACGAATCTTCTCTACTTCTGAGCCGCCCCCTGTCTGGAATTGCATTGTCCGACCATGTGACTAAACTACATAACTTCGCCATTCATTAGTCTGCCCAACCTAGACCCCATGATTGAACAAGACTATCCATCACAAAGTGGTCATAAATTATTGGAAGTCAGTCTCAGTGGTGTAGTTTCAAATGGCTAAAATAAATAAATGCAATTTCCTTGTGTTAATATGTCACAACTTTGGTGCTCACTGCAGCAATGTAGTATTTTCCAAATCTTATATTATAAGAACAAGATCCATTCACAGTTCACACACTGATCGCTCTATCTCGAGAATCACAAGACCTAGAAAGCTGAAATTTGGTAGGAATATTCCTTTTATGGTCTAGGTGTGCAAAAAGAAAGGATTTTGCGAAAATCTAAATCGATCCTGATATATCAATTTTTGATGCTAAAATCTCCATAAGAAATACACAGAGTGCAGAGACTGCGGGAGAGAAAAGTTCCGCTCTCGACCAACATTTTGAGTTTCGTCAACCAGTGTTTACCTACCATGCTGGCACCGGTCGTTAAACGCATTTATATTCCTCATTTTCCTCACAATACTGAGAGGGCCCCGCAACAGCCAGTCACGGAATTAATCATTTGTGTGATACACATTTTTTTGAACCCGTCGGGAATCGAACCCGGGTCTCCCGCATGCAAGGCGAGCGCAGTGACCCCATAAAGTAAAAATAGTACTCACAACTTCGGAGTTTGACAGTTCTAGAGACCCCTTGCGTTTTTTCCTAGCCACCCTATTGTTAGGCCCTACCTAAATATTCCATTCATAGAATCAAGGGTTGGACTTTTTGGATTCACAAATGGAAACGCCGAAAATACATTTTATTCGGAACGATATATTGAATGCCTTTTGTTTCTATTATGGTCTTTTATTACCTATGGTCACTTGAAAGGTATTCTTGGAATTTTTTCGCACCAAAGTCTGACCCAAGCACTACACCATTTTTGGAATAAGTCTGACCCAAGCACCTTTTTTCATTATTTCAAGTATTCAAGTATATCAATGGGTAAATATTTCTAAAAAGCGTATTCGCTGTCGCCGGCCAAAACAAAAAAAAAAAAGCTAGAAATTGAAAAATAATTTTATAATAAGCAAATCATTTCAGCGGTGATGGCACGTTGAATTGTTGAATGCACCAGTTCCAGAATCGCTGATGTGAATTTGAGCAACGTTGCGCTCATTTGGTATCCGGATGGGTGATTGAGAGGCTGAGAGGCTGACGAAAAACGCCAACTCTGTCTGAACACGGGAAAAGGCGAAGAAGACGAAGTAGAAGAAGAGGATGAAGAAGAAGACAGCGGGTTACCACTCGCACGACACGTAATGAATGAAAAAGCAATTTACTTTGCTGTGGAAATGAAAACATGACGCCGATAGCGTTGTCGTGGCAACAAATTCCGGCGTCACACCTTAATCATCAAGAACAAGAAGGAGCACCCACCCCATCGCCTTTTGAAATGACAAATAGCTTCATGATAAAACAAAAGCTATGAAAACTTCTAAGAAACCAAATTGGGTAGACTGGTTTCTGTTTTCGACGCCCGACCGGCACGAATGTTTCTAAGGCTAGCCACTCACTATCAGGTGTCAGGTCTACCTGATAGAGTCAGTTCTACCTGATAGTGTGTGTCCTCTGTCCTCATCAGGTAGACCTGACAGACAGACTTTTTCAGCCGTACCTGTCAGGTCTACGTGATAGTGTGTGTACTCATCAGTTGTCAGGGGTACCTGTCAGGTCTACCTGACAGTGAGTGGCTGGCCTTAATAAACCTTTATCATTTGATTGAAAATAACTGAAGGACAGCACACAGTGATAACAAAGGCCTACTTTACAATTGCAAGCTTTGTTGCAGCCGCTGGATTTGACATAACGAAACAAGTTTACATCACTTGATTACTGTACTGATCAGTGATCACTAATACAGTAAATGTTGACGCTTTTACATTGATCAGTTGATCACTCATGTACTAATAATAGACCTGACAGACAGACTTTTTCAGCCGTACCTGTCAGGTCTACCTGATAGTGTGTGTACTCATCAGTTGTCAGGGGTACCTGTCAGGTCTACCTGATAGTGAGTGGGCTGGCCTTAATAAACCTTTATCATTTGATTGAAAATAACTGAAGGACAGCACACAGTGATAACAAAGGCCTACTTTACAATTGCAAGCTTTGTTGCAGCCGCTGGATTTGACATAACGAAACAAGTTTACATCAGAGTATCACTTGATTACTGTACTGATCAGTGATCACTAATACAGTAAATGTTGACGCTTTTACATTGATCAGTTGATCACTAATGTACTAATAGAAAGTAATAAATGTTGACGCACTTTATTATAAATTTACAACCCTGATCAGCCTTAACCGTTGATTATTTATTGTTGATAAACACGACATTTTGATAATTAGCTGATTAACACTAATCGGAGCTTAATCAGTCGGTTAAATAAAAGGAGAAGGGGCAGGCCGAAAATGAGATGGAGAGATTAAGTGGAGGGAGGACCTTAGAGAGAAAGGATGGAGAAAAAAGGAAGCATTGGATAGACGGAAATGGAGAAGTAGAATACGAGATAGAAACGCCGACCCTGAATAGAATTGGGATAAGGTAGAGTAGAAGAAGAAGAAGGAGAAGAGGAAGAAGAATCAGCCGGTTAAATGCGATTGATAGACCGGTCCTAATAATAATAAAACTAATAATGCTGCCTTAATTCACTAATTACGCTGGCGAAGCATGCTTCAAGGCAACATGTAGCATGACTAGCATACATACCTACCTTGTACCTTCCTACCTACTCCCAGACCATGTCGATGTAATGTAATGCAACACTGCAAAATCTTTGAACCATGCTGCATGTTGCTGTTCCCTCAGTGTTTGTTTCTTTTAAAAGCTTTTATAGAGGAAACTGTAACTTCTGCACTTTAACTACCCTTCAAACTAACTACATAGGCTGGGTTGCCTCACACCCATCCGATCAAACTTCCAACCTAAGGCCAGCCACTCACTATCAAGTAGACCTGACAGGTACACCTGATCCGCCTGTCAGGTCTCCCTGATAGTGTGTGTGCTCATCAGGTGTCAGGTAGACCTGACAGGCGGACCTAATCAGGTGTACCTGTCAGGTCTACGTGATAGTGAGTGGCTGGCCTAACGTCTTATTACAGTCGCAGCCGCCCAATTTGAGAGTTAATAAAACGAGTTTACATTAGTACATGTACCTACATTGTATACTTGTACACTCTAGTAGAGTAGTACCTAGTGCCTACTACACCTTGAATACAATGTACATACATTGTACTACAGTGCACAGATTACTCATACAGACACGCTTTAGATTTAGACCGAATGGATTGTGGGGTCCAAATTTTATTTATTTATTCTTCTGCTGCCAGATTAGGTGGCAACCCCCTATTAGAAGCTATACTGGACGAGTTACTTACCTGGGATACGCCAGACAGTCCCAAGTGAAGTGGAGGTGCTTGGTCTCTTTCATCTCTTCCTCCTACTTCTCCACCTCCTTCTCTTCTGCTGGTAGATTAGGTGGCAACCCCCTATTAGTAGCTATACTGGACGAGTTACTAACCTGGGATACGCCAGACAGTCCCAAGTAAAGTGGAGGTGCTTGGTCTCTTTCATCTTTTCCTCCACCTCCTTCTCTTCTGCTGGTAGATTAGGTGGCAACTCCCTATTAGAAGCTATACTGGACGAGTTACTTACCTGGGATATGCCAGACAGTACCAAGTGAAGTGGAGGTGCTTGGTCTCTTTCATCTTCTCCTCCACCTCCTTCTCTTCTGCTGGTAGATTAGGTGGCAACTCCCTATTAGAAGCTATACTGGACGAGTTACTTACCTGGGATATGCCAGACAGTCCCAAGTAAACTGGAGGTGCTTGGATAAGCTACTTCTTCCTTCTCTTCTTTTCCTCTCCTCCTCCTCCACCTCCTCTTCTACTGCTGCTAGATTAAGTATCTTCTGCTGGTAGATTAGGTGGCAACCCCCTATTAGAAGCTATACTGGACGAGTTACTAACCTGGGATACGCCAGACAGTCCCAAGTGAAGTGGAGGTGCTTGGTCTCTTTCATCTTTTCCTCCTTCTTCTCCTCCACCTCCTCTTCTGCTGGTAGATTAGGTGGCAACCCCCTATTAGAAGCTATACTGGACGAGTTACTTACCTGGGATACGCCAGACAGTCCCAAGTAAAGTGGAGGTGCTTGGTCTCTTTCATCTCTTCCTCCTACTTCTCCTCCACCTCCTTCTCTTCTGCTGGTAGATTAGGTGGCAACCCCCTATTAGAAGCTATACTGGACGAGTTACTAACCTGGGATACGCCAGACAGTCCCAAGTAAACTGGAGGTGCTTGGATAAGCTACTTCTTTCTCCTCTTCTTTTCCTCTCCTCCTCCTCCTCCACCTCCTCTTCTACTGCTGCTAGATTAGGTGGGTGTACCTGTCAGGTCTACGTGATAGTGAGTGGCTGGCCTAACGTCTTGTTACAGTCGCAGCCGCCCAATTTGAGAGTTAATAGGAAGTAATAAAACGAGTTTACATTAGTACATGTACCTACATTGTATACTTGTACACTCTAGTGGAGTAGTACCTAGTGCCTACACCTTGAGTACATACAGTGTATGAGTGTACTACAGTACACAGATTACTCATACAGACACGCTTTAGATTTAGACCGAATGGATTGTGGGGTCCAAATTCCAATTTTGTGGAAGTTCAATACAGATCGCTAATATGTACTCATTTCACTAGCATGTTGGCCGTGCTTCGCCACGGAAAATTGGTCATTACTTAATCTCATGGCACATCTAGATTGGCCACAACCTAAAGTACTGACCTGGCGTTAATCCAGTGATCCAATTTGAGTCTCGGATAGAAAATAAGGTCTTATATGATTGGAGAATGATTTAGAGGTGTTTGGAGAATGAATACGCTTCAAAGTTCAAACACAACACGAGACCCTTGTTTACAAAAAAGAGAGGAAAAAATTGTTTACTTTTTTCTTTAAAAAAATAATAAAACAAAAAAGAACGAACATTATCCCATCAGGATAAAATCCGCCCCGGGCGGGGATCGAACCCGCGGCCTAGCGCTTACAAGGCAGACGCACCACCAACTAAGCTAACTAGGCTGGCTAATTCCAATTTTGCGGAAGTTCAATACAGATCGCTAATATGTACTCACTTTACTAGCATGTTGGCCGTGCTTCGCCACGGAAAATTGGTCATTACTTAATCTCATGGCACATCTAGATTGGTCACAACCTAGAGTACTGACCTGGTGTTAATCCAGTGATCCAAATTGAGTCTCGGATAGAAAATAAGGTCTTATATGATTGGAGAATGATTCAGAGGTGTCTGGAGAATGAATAGGTACGCTTCAAAGTTCAAACACAACACGAGACCTTGTTTACAAAAAAGAGAGGAAAAAATTGTTTACTTTTTCTTTAAAAAAATAATAAAATAAAAATAGTAATGATAAGAAAAAAAAATATTAAGATAAAGAAATAATAGAACACATTTTTGTCATTGCAAAAAATTCAAACCGGGATGAAATAAGAAATTGACAAACCGGGATGAGATGAGAAATTAACAATTTGAGGAACACGTAACTCCAGGAACTTTCAGAGATGTGAAACTCACGCCAGTCGAGATTCAACTCGGAAACTCGGATATTCACGAGTCGAACGCCAAATGAGATAGTCTAAAACAGGAATGCAAAAAATTCAAACCGGGATGAAATAAGAAATTGACAAACCGGGATGAGATGAGAAATTAACAATTTGAGGAACACGTAACTCCAGGCACTTCCAGAGATGTGAAACTCACGCCAGTCGAGATTCAACTCGGAAACTCGGATATTCACGAGTCGAACGCCAAATGAGAAAGTCTAAAACAGGAACAAGAAATGGAAAATGGTGAAATGCAAAACGGGAGAACGAAGGAAAAATTCGCGCATGGGTATTATCGATGCCATTAGTCCATAGTATGGACCCCATACTCCACAGTTCTGTCTTGTAAGTGCTAGGCCGCGGGTTCGATTCCTGCCCGGGGCGGATTTTATCCTGAACGGATAATGTTCGTTCACAGAACGGTTGGCTTCCTCCTATCCTGTCTTCCTTCTCTCTTCTATTACGGGACGATAAGACGTTAGCAGTTACAGTTCCTTCTATCAAACCTCTTGGAAAAAAAAGTTGCTTTCCCAGCGCTAGGTCCCGGGTTCGATTCCTGTCCAGGGCAAACTTTACAACAATGAGAGTTAAGTCTAAAACCGGAACAAGAAGTGAAAATAATAAAATACAAAACGAGGGAATGGAGGAAAAATTCGCGCATGGTTATTCGGTTATTGTTGATGCCATTACTCCATACTCCATAGCCTGGTTAGCTTGGAACGTAGCGCGTCTGCCTTGTAAACGCTAGGTCGCGGGTTCGATTCCCACCAGTGGTGAAATTTATCCTAAACAGAATATTTACTGTAATGGAAAGTAAAATTTGTGCATGGATATTGTCGATGTCGTTAGCCCATGGCCTCGTTAGCTTGGAGTGTCTGCCTTGTAAGCGCTAAGTCGCGGGTTCGATTCCCGCCCTTGGTGAACTTTATCCTAAATTAAATAGACAAGGTTCGTTCTCGGAACAGTCTTTAGTGACCGGGGTTTTTTTTACCAAGCTGCCCGCCTCATATTAATCTCACGCAGTCTGAGTGGGAACGCGTTTGAGAAAGTCTAAAACAGGAACAAGAAATGGAAAATGGTGAAATGCAAAACGGGAGAACGAAGGAAAAATTCGCGCATGGGTATTATCAATGCCATTAGTCCATAGTATGGACCCCGTACTCCACAGCCTTGTTAGCCTGGTAGCGCGTCTGCCTTGTAAGCGCTAGGTCCCGGGTTCGATTCCTGTCCAGGGCAAACTTTACAACAATGAGAGTTAAGTCTAAAACAGGAACAAGAAGTGAAAATAGTAAAAATACAAAACGAGGGAATGGAGGAAAAATTCGCGCATGGTTATTCGGTTATTGTTGATGCCATTGGTCCATACTTAGCTTGGAACGTAGCGCGTCTGCCTTGTAAACGCTAGGTCGCGGGATCGATTCCCACCAGTGGTGAAATTTACCCTAAACAGAATGTTTACTGTAATAGAAAGTAAAATTTGTGCATGGATATTGTCGATGTGGTTAGCCCATGGCCTCGTTAGCTTGGAGTGTCTGCCTTGTAAGCGCTAAGTCGCGGGTTCGATTCCCGCCCTTGGTGAACATTATCCTAAATTAAACAGACAAGGTTCGTTCTCGGAACAGTCTTTAGTGACCGGGGTTTTTTTACCAAGCTTCCCGCCTCTTCATATTAATCTCACCCAGTCTGAGTGGGGCAGCGTTACCACTTGGCTAACCTTACCCTTAAGGGCCCTAATTAAAATTAGCCAATCAAGAAATATTGTTGGCCACTTGGCTAACCTTACCCTTAAGGGCCCTAATTAAAATTAGCCAATCAAGAAATATTGTTGGGCCCATTTTACGTCCGCACTTCAGCAGTCTATTCCTTTCCCCCTCCCCTTTGGAGGCGCTTTAACACTACGATCATTAGGTCGTTCGCGGAAAAATTAACAGGTGCCCATCCCAAGAAACGATAGACCAAAATCTAGGAATATTAAAGCGCATAATTTATTTTTCTACAGCAACAGGTCGTTCGCGTCGAATGTCGATCTTTTGACTAAGAGTCGCGGGTTCGATTCCCGCCCTTGGTGAACTTTATCCTAAATTAAATAGACAAGGTTCGTTCTCGGAACAGTCTTTAGTGACCGGGTTTTTTTTTACCAAGCTGCCCGCCTCATATTAATCTCACGCAGTCTGAGTGGGAACGCGTTACCACTTGGCTAACCTTACCCTTAAGGGCCCTAATTAAAATTAGCCAGTCAAGAAATATTTTTGGCTCATTTTACGTCCGCACTTCAGCAGTCTATTCCTTTCCCCCTCCCCTTTGGAGGCGCTTTAACACTACGATCATTAGGTCGTTCGCGGAAAAATTAACAACAGGTGCCCCATCCCAAGAAACGATAGACCAAAATCTAGGAATATTATTATTATTATTAAAAGAGGTTTGACAGAGGGAACGTAACTGCTATGGTCTTATCGTCCCGAAATCGAAGAGAGAAGGAAGACGAACCCACGGCCTAGCGCTTACAAGGCAGACGCACTACCAACTAAGCTAACTAGGCTGGGCAGTCTATTCCTTTCCCCCTCCCCTTTGGAGGCGCTTTAACACTACGATCATTAGGTCGTTCGCGGAAAAATTAACAACAGGTGCCCATCCCAAGAAACGATAGACCAAAATCTAGGAATATTAAAGCGCATAATTTATTTTTCTACAGCAACAGGTCATTCGCGTCGAATGTCGATCCTTTGACTAAATGGCTCATTTTTCTTTCAGAAACGGGCGGTCTGTTCATGATGGCCATTCGTCTAATGCAGTTGTTCAGTGACACCAAGTCAGATTTCACCACGTTGGCCGGTATACTAGGCCTCTACTTTCAAGTCCGGGATGATTATTGCAATCTGTGCTCCAAAGAGGTGAGTTTTTCAGGCTACATTTAAGTTTTCTTAGGTGAGTTTCTCAAGCATACTTTTATGAAATTTTGCTAAACAAGGTGTCGTGGATCCTTAATGAGACGGCAAGACAGCATGTTTTTTTTTTTTAAGAGGTTTGATAGAGGAAACTGTAACTGCTAAGGTCTTATCGTCTCGAAATCGAAGAGAGCAGAAAGACAGGATAGGAGAAACCCAGCCGTTCCAAGAACGAACATTATCCGTTCAGAATAAAATCCGCCCCAGGCGGGAATCGACCCCGTGCCCTAGCGCTTACAAGGCAGACGACCTACCACCCAAGCTAACTAGGCTGGCCTGTGTATCAAATGGGTGACATCAAAGAAAACCCTTGACACTGTGACCTGTGGTAACTCTCAGTGATAAGATCGGCCAGAAGTGAGTTCTACAGACTGAACCACTAGTTAAATATGGCTAGAGACCATCACCCTGGTGTATGGCTCATAGAAAAGATATTTTCTCTATTTTGTCATCACCTTTCGGCTATAGCTAAAGCCGCTATAAACAACAACAATGACACACTATAATAAAAAAATATTAATAATAAAAAAACTAGTTCCTGCTAATTTCTTGTTTTGGTTTTTCAGTACTCGGAAAACAAAAGCTTCTGCGAAGATCTCACTGAGGGCAAGTTCAGCTTTCCTATTATCCATGCAATCCAAAGTCGTCCTGACGATCGACAAGTTATTCGTATCCTTTATTTGACAAAAACACCTAACAAAATATCTACAATCTACATATGTAACTACACAGCCGTACTTAGGTGCATATTCCGGTTCTTTGAGTAAGGTCTGTTGTATTGTTTTCACTATTTTTCCAACGAGGTATTTTTGTTTACTACCTAAATTTATTATCATTATTATTTTTGAAGACATTTGATAGACGGAACTGTAACTGCTAAGGTGTTTTATCGTCCCGTAATTGAAGAGTGAAGGAGTACAGGATAGGAGAAAGCCAGCCAAACTTTAAAAACTTATCTGTTTACCATGAATTTTGCTCCGGGTGGGAATCGAACTCGCGGCCTAGGGTTTACGAGGCAGGCACGCTACCCTCCAAGCTAAATAGTCTGGCATGTTTCTTTTCAACTTTTTATGATTATTTTTAACTACTAAGTTAATTTCCTAATTATATTTTGTGACCCGAGTCCACACCCTTTCATTGTTTATTCTCAACTCATCCATTCAGAAATTCTGCGGCAGCGGACGCGAGATGTGGAGGTGAAGAAATACTGCATTAGCTTACTGGATAGGTAAGAAAGAATGTACCAAAGTAGCGTACTCGACATTATAGGTACATATTTACTTCAAGGGAGACAAAAATTGAGGAAGAACCAACCATTTAAGATGTTAGCTCTCATAAACTCTCATTAAAAATTTAACTTTTGGCTAGGAATCAGTAGTTTAACTTAGTATGGCCGGGGAACTTTAAAAAGGATACCAGCCGGGAATTTCCCTTGCTAAGAAAATAGCAAAGGTTCGAAAGACATCCACTCGTAAATTTTTCGATGCCTGAACCAACCGTCAGCCCAAAAGCGGTCACCCCAAGGCTGATTGAGAGGCTGTCAAAAAACACCGACCCCGTCTGTACATGGGAAACAGCTTACTGGATAGGTAAGAAAGAATGTACCAAAGTAGCGTACTCGACATTATAGGTACATATTTACTTCAAGGGAGACAAAAATTGAAGAAGGAAGAACCAACCATTTAAGATGTTAGCTCTCATTAAAAATTTAACTTTTGGCTGAGAATCAGTAGTTTAACTTAGTATGGCCGGGGAACTTTAAAAAGGGTACCAGCCTGGAATTTCCCTTGCTAAGAAAATAGCAAAGGTTCGAAACAAATCCACTCGTAAATTTTTCGATGCCTGAACCAACCGTCAGCCCAAAAGCGGTCACCCCAAGGCTAATTGAGAGGCTGTCAAAAAACACCGACCCCGTCTGTACATCGGAAAAGGTCACCCCAAGGCTGATTGAGAGGCTGTCAAAAAACACCGACCCCGTCTGTACATGGGAAAAGGCGAAGAAGAAAGTAATAGGAACTTGTTTTTATTATAATATTTATAATAGATCAGTTGCGCTTACTTGGGTGATATTTCAAAGTCATAGAGCAGGAAAAATGAGGGCCAACGGATTTTTTCTTTTTCTTCTGCGACTTCTAGATACCGAGATATATCGATTTAAAAAATACCGGTAAATCGTGAAGTTTGACGTCACGGCATACGCTCCCGTAGGCGATGACAACGGATTTTTTCTTTTTCTTCTACGACTTCTAGATACCGAGATATATCGATTTAAAAAATACCGGTAAATCGTGAAGTTTGACGTCACAGCATACGCTCCCGTAGGCGATGACATCGTAATTAATGACTCCCGCTTCGTTTGTTTGTGCGCAAGCGTTTCTGCGCATTTTGACGTGAAATCTGACGTCACTCTTTGAACTTTTTCATTAGAACGGCAATTGAAAATTGAATTTTCGATCTTTGAAAGTTGCTTTTTCGGAGTTTTGATCTCAGATTTGGTTTTTTCACAACTTTTTACGTAGGAATCGACCTTTTATTTATAATATTTTCCCAATTGCAACTCCTCCATTATTAATAAGTTCGGTTACGTGAAATCTGACGTCACAACTCTTTGAACTTTTTCATTAGAACGGCAATTAAAAATTGAATTTTCGACCTTCTAAAGTTACTTTTTTGGTTTGTGCGCAAGCGTTTCTGCGCATTTTGACGTGAAATCTGACGTCACAACTCTTTGAACTTTTTCATTAGAACGGCAATTAAAATTGAATTTTCGACCTTTTAAAGTTACTTTTTCGGAGTTTTGACCTCAGATTTGGATTTTTCACAACTTTTTAAGTAGGAATCGACTTATAATATTTTCCCAATTGCAACTCCTCCAATTTTAGGCTTTTATTCGGTGACTTATCATTATTTCCTGTTTTTCCCCTACAGGTTCGGCTCGTTTGAACACACGCGGGAGGTTCTGAAAGAGTTGGATGTCTCGGCCCGCACAGAGGTAGTTGACCTCAGATTTGGATTTTTCACAACTTTTTACGTAGGAATTGACCTTTTATTAATAATATTTTCCCAATTGCAACTCCTCCATTATGGCTCCTTTCTCAGCCTTGTTAGTTTGGAGGGTAGTGCGTCTACCTGGTAAGCGCTAGGTCGCGGGTTCGATTCCCGGACTTTATCCCAAGCCAATAAGGTTTGTTCTCAACGACTGGCTTTCTCCTATCCTGTCTACCTTTTCTTTTCGCTTTCGGTAAGATAAAACCTTAGCAGTTACAGTTTCCTCTATCAAACCTATCAAAAAAAAAAAAGGGAAAAAAAAATCTTTAACTTTTCAGTTTCTTCATACAAACCAAAAAAAAAAAAAAAAAAAAAAAAAAAAAAAAAAATGCATTTATTATCTAACTAGGTGTCTGATTTTTTTTTTTTTTTTCCTCACCATCGATTTTGTCATATTTGTCCGATCTTTAAGGTTTATATCTATTTTGTAGTTTTATTTTAAAAATATTGTACATAAATACATAAGACCTTGTTCAATTCAATTCAATTCAATTATTTTTTATTGTTTTATTGTTGTTTAGACTGCGGGAGTCAAGGGACTTTTCAGTCTCATTCTGGCAGTATAAACAGGGTGCCTCTATTCTCTAATCTCTTTTATTTTTCAGAAAAAGCTTCGGCCGCCAAAGCGAACACCCAGTCGGTCGAGGCGGGCGGCAACCCATCCAAATCCTGGTTTGATGCGAGCAAGGGAAAACCGGACGTGTCGTCAGGAGCGACTAACAGGATCAATGATCTGTTGTCGAGTGAAATTCAGATGCTAACACTGAGTAGTAGTGATAGCGAGTTGGACAATGAGACTAATGTGACTGAGCAGCGCGAAGGTAAATTTGTTATTTTTACTTTCTTTAAGGTGCCCGCAGAACGAGAAATTCAAGATGAAGGAAGCACAAAGATGAAGCCGTAAGATTAAAAAAAAAAAAAAAAAAAAAAAAAAAAAAAAAAAATTAAAAAAAAGG
>NW_007377539.1:243621-256992 GCF_000475195.1 Diaphorina citri | reverse complement strand
AAAATAAAAAAAAAAAAAAAAAAAAAAAAACGTACACATTCATAAGAGAGCGCGCAGAACGAAGAATTCCAAGTTTCGAGATGAACTTAAGAAACAATGTTTCAGGAAAAAAATTTCAAGAACAAAATATTTTGTTTTTGAGGCAAATTACTTTTGTTTTAATTAATTATTACCCGCGATCAGGATCAGAGTTTAAACTCAGTTTAAGTTTTTAACTCTTGGATGAAGGAATCTGATTGGTTGATTTCGACATTTTCAGCCAATCAGCTTGCCCAATACAATAGTTAAAACTTGAACCGAGTTTTACCCTGATTCTGGCACTCCTCATATCAAATCATAACCTCATGTTTATTTTATTATTACTTTTTTTTTAATTAATTATTACCCGCGATCAGGATCAGAGTTTAAGCTCAGTTTAAGTTTTTAACTCTTGGATGAAGGAATCTGATTGGTTGATTTCGAAATTTTCAGCCAATCAGCTTGCCCAATACAATAGTTAAAACTTGAACCGAGTTTTACCCTGATTCTGGTCCTGGCCATAAGTTGAAAAAAATACATACTATTTATGTTTAGATTGTTAGTCATTAGAAAATAGACTCAGATCTCCACGAGATAACTATTTAATTTTGTAATTTTAAGTTGAAATTTTCTAATTTGTTTACACATTTTCTCGTAATGATTTAGATGTAATTAATTTCGAGTTATTTATGGTAAAGCAAGAGCCTCCTTCAAAACTTAGTGGGTATCTTATGAGGGATATTTAGGGGCCTTCTGTCTAGATTCCAGCATCCCCCTGTCAATCTACTATTGAACCAGAAGGCTCCCCTCATAGAGCCTCCTTCAAAACTTAGTGGGTATCTTATGAGGGATATTTAGGGGCCTTCTGTCTAGATTCCAGCATCCCCCTGTCAATCTACTGTAGAACCAGAAGGCTCCCCCCAGGTGAAACTTTTCCAAAATCCACCAAGCATAAAAAGCCAGAGAAACTTTCACCCAAAGACTCCAAAAAGTCACTTGCTTCATCACAAAATAATTCAGATTTACTCAAGCATAAAAAGCCAGAGAAACTTTCACCCAAAGACTCCAAAAAGTCACTTGCTTCACCACAAAATAATTCAGATTTACTTTTTTTTTACATTTTTTTCTATCGCCAAAACATTCTTGATAAATTGTTATCTTGGCACCTGTTCCACCATTGCATGGAACAGTATGAGTTACAAGTGTACCAGCCTTTTTACCTTGGAGGGTAGCTCGCCTGCCTTGTTAGCGCTAGCTTGCGGGTTCGATTCCCCCCCTTGGCTAGACTGCAGGGGTAAAGGGACTTTTCAGTCCTATCTCCGAAGGATAAACATGGTATATTCTATTCTATTTCATACAATGGGGGGAACAGGGGGCTCCAATTGGTAGGTATTTTGTGTTTCTCGCCTGCCTTGTTAGCGCTAGCTTGCGGGTTCGATTCCCCCCCTTGGTTAGACTGCAGGGGTAAAGGGACTTTTCAGTCCTATCTCTGCAGGATAAACATGGTATATTCTATTCTATTCCATACAATGGGGGAACAGGGGGCTCCAATAATTGGTAGGAATTTTGTGTTTGAACTGTCTTTACTTTTCAGTGACCTCAGATTTGGATTTTTCACAACTTTTTAAGTAGGAATCGACTTATAATATTTTCCCAATTGCAACTCCTCCATTATTAATAAGTTCGGTTCAATTTTAGGCTTTTATTCGGTGACTTATCATTATTTCCTGTTTTTCCCCTACAGGTTCGGCTCGTTTGAACACACGCGGGAGGTTCTGAAAGAGTTGGATGTCTCGGCCCGCACAGAGGTAGCCAGATTAGGTGGCAACCCCCTATTAGAAGCTATACTGGACGAGTTACTTACCTGGGATACGCCAGACAGTCCCAAGTAAACTGGAGGTGCTTGGATAAGCTACTTCTTTCTCCTCTTCTTTTCCTCTCCTCCTCCTCCACCTCCTCTTCTACTGCTGCTAGATTAGGTGGCAACTCTCCTTATTTGGACACTTTTAAATGATCCATCTTTACATGGGGAGTATTTTAAGATAGGAAATTTTCGACCAAAAATTCTCCTCTTCCTTCTTTTCCAGACTGTCCCAAGAAAAGTGGAGGAGCTTGTTCTCTTCCTTCTTCTTCTTCTTCTTCTTCTTCTTCTTCTTCTTCTCCTCTTCCTCCTCTTCTTCCTCCTCCTCCTCCTCCTCTTCCTCCTCCTCTTCTTCCTCCTCCTCCTCTTCCTCCTCCTCCTCTTCCTCCTCCTCCTCCTCTTCCTCCTCCTCCTCCTCCTCTTCCTCCTCTTGTTCGTCGTCACTCCTTCCCCTTAAGTTCGTCTTTTTTTTTTTGCTCCTTCTTCTTCTTCTCTTCCTTCTTCACGTTGTGATCCAATAAATATGGAGCAGACAAAATAGGTTAAAAAGACAAACATTATTACTACTTACTCTTACCTATTGCTAATGTAATGTAAGTACATAAAATTATTTGTAAATTCTTACTAACCTTTGAGTAGGATATTGATGGAGCCCAGATATTTCTGGGTGACAAAAGGGTTCAAATCCCAATCCTTCCAACACTGTGATATGGTACCGCCATGGAATCTCATGGACACTATTTCTAGGATGGGATTAATTGGGGGGAAAAGTACTTAGTGATGGGACTAGAGTGAGATTTCTCAACTTGATTATTTTCCAACTCGAGTAGAAATTACTTGAGTTGAATATTTATTTCTGGAAATTACACTGCACTGATTTCTTAAAATTCTTACTCGAGTAGGCGAGTGAGTGGATAGTATGCATTGCAGATTGATGATATTCGGGTTTTTGTTCGGAAACACTCGGCATATGGGTACACCACTATACCCTTCCCCCTCTTCAGTTCTCTTTCTTGCATCATCATCATCTAGTAAGAGGACTAAGAGGCAAGAGGGGAGAGGGGGGTAGTGAATCATTCAACTCGTTCAAACAAATAGATTTGTACTCGAGTAGAAACTGTATGTTGCAATAATATGTGGTGAGTGGACTCGGGTCAGAGAACTCAATGAGAAGTTTTTTTTTCCACTCGTAGCAGTCGTAGTGGATTTCTGCACCAAATGATAAAAAATTTACTCGAGTAGAACAAAATAATAATCGAGTGGACTCGAGTAAAATCATTCACTTGGCCCATCACTAAAAGTACTTCCATAAGAAAGAAGAAGACCTGTAATTTGTTTCTCATATTGTAGTGTTGTAGTGATGGGAAAAATGAAACTTTTCAGGGCTCCGGGTCCCAGGTTTCGAAACGCTCTAAGGTTTCGGATCTGAGTTCCGAAACTGAAACCGAAACCTGAAACCTTGAAATCTAATCGCGCCCAGTATTCTCGAAGTTTAAGCTCGCCTGAAGGATTTTTCAACTTTCTACCCACTTCCTATATTGCCCGTCCACCCAGGTTGCACAATCGACGCAGTATGGCCACCAATCAATCAATCGGTGAGTTGTAGCCCCGATTGAAACTTTAGTTATTAGACCTAAGTCCAATACTTGAGTGGACTTGACTCTCAAGGACATAAGGCCAAACCACAAAATAAGATTACTTCAATTATTGATGTAATTCAAATAAAACTAGTTGTTTCTAGCTAGATAGCCAGTTTTGTCCACTGAATCAACCTTTTTAGCAGTATAGAAATCTTCATAGAGCTGATCCAATATAGCCCCGATTGAAACTTTAGTTATTAGACCTAAGTCCAATACTTGAGTGGACTTGACTCTCAAGGACATAAGGCCAAACCACAAAATGAGATTACTTCAATTGATGTAATTCAAATACAACTAGATGTTTCGGTAATTTTGCAGAAGTCACATCCATGGAAAAGAAAGCTCCTTTTTGTATTTACCCTAACCCTATAATAACACTAATCACTGCTCTAATTGTGAAAACTCCTTTTTGCGTTTAACCTAACCCTATAATAACACTGATCACTGCTCATTTGTGACAATTCCTTTTGTAGCAATAGGTATTCCACGGATGTGACTTCTGCACAAGTACCAATGTTTCTAGCTAGATTGCCAGTTTTGTTCACTGAGTCAACCCGTTGAGCAGTTAAGAACTTTTCTTAGAGCTGATCCAATAAATGGAACAAACAAAATAGGTTAAAAAGGCCAACATTATTACTACTTACTCTTACTTACCTATTGCTAATGTAATGTAAGTACATAAAATTATCTGTAAATTCTTACTAACCTTTGAGTAGGACATTGAAGGATCCCAGATATTTCTGGGTGACAAAAGGGTTCAAACTGATCCAATAAATGGAGCAGACAAAATAGGTTAAAAAGACAAACATTATTACTACTTACTCTTACCTATTGCTAATGTAATGTAAGTAAATAAAATTATCTGTAAATTCTTACTAACCTTTGAGTAGGATATTGATGGAGCCCAGATATTTCTGGGTGACAAAAGGGTTCAAACCCCAATCCTTCCAACACCAACACTGTGATATGGTACCGCCATGGAATCTCATGGACACTATTTCTAGGATGGGATTAATTGGGGGAAAAAATACTTCCATAAGAAAGAAGAAGACTCTTGTAATTTGTTTCTCATATTGTAGTGTTGTGCAATCCTGACTCAGCTCAGACCCAAGGACAAAAATTGAAAAAAGAAAGATCATTCATTACACACACTTGTAACCTTGTTTATATTTTTAGTGCTTATAGGCTAAATTCCTGATTTGATATGATCTGATGGTTTAAATTTTGACACAAACAGGTATTTCATGACTATAGGCCCTTAGCTTCATTCAAGTTCCGAAACTTTAACTCAGCGGTTTCATGAAACCGGATCCGTATTCTCGGTTTTGAAACCGCGTTTCGAAACAGTTTCATGAGACACATCACTATAGTGTTGTGCAATCCTGACTCAGCTCAGACCCAAGGACAGAAATTGAAAATAGAAAGACCATTCATTACACACACTTGTAATCTTGGTTATATTTTTAGTGCTTATAGGCTTAATTCCTGATTTGATATGATCTGATGGTTTAAATTTTGACACAAATAGGTAATTCATGACTATAGGCCCTTAGCTTTAACACCAACACTGTGATATGGTACCGCCATGGAATCTCATGGACACTATTTCTAGGATGGGATTAATTGGGGGAAAAAATACTTCCATAAGAAAGAAGAAGACTCTTGTAATTTGTTTCTCATATTGTAGTGTTGTGCAATCCTGACTCAGCTCAGACCCAAGGACAAAAATTGAAAAAAGAAAGATCATTCATTACACACACTTGTAACCTTGTTTATATTTTTAGTGCTTATAGGCTAAATTCCTGATTTGATATGATCTGATGGTTTAAAATTTGACACAAATAGGTATTTCATGACTATAGGCCCTTAGCTTTATTTACATCAAATTTCTTATTTGTGCTATCCTCAGATAACGAAAGCACCCCAGTTCCAGTATCCGAGGGGACCACCTCTCAATCTGTGTCTTCAGGGCTGAGCCTGGTACCGAGACTCGTAGATCATAACTCTCTACGGGCCAGTTGGAACAGTGTTGTCCAAGAGACACTCAATGCTATGACTCGAGTCCGTAATGTAGACCCAACACCTGCAAGACGTCCAATGAGCATGACATCATGGCTTCATAGTCGATCACACCATAGGCCATCTATTCTCTCGGCAACCAGTATACCATCTCCAACCGCAGAACACCCAACAAGTCCCAGTGGGGAAATAGCTTCACAACAGCCTGCTGATGCAAGTATGTGATCTTTGTTTGTTTTTTTTTTTTTTTTCTTCTTCTTCTTCTTTCTTTCTTTTTCCTATCCCTCATGTTGTAGGTCCTCACATCACTGTAAATATACACCTTTGAAGTCTATTGAAAATTCAACTAAAAAAAAAAGGTTTAGAGCTGCACCATTACCCCTAGGTATCTGCTCAATGGTCAAACATTTTCCTAGTAATCAGGAGATTATGAGACTGAATCAACCAAGGTATTAATTTTTCAACCAAAACCAAATTAACCTCACCCCCATATGGCTGTGTGAAAATGAGTTTCCACCAATCAACCCCAAGCTAAGGTTGCTTCAAGAACATTTTAAAATTTACTACAACAGCGTTTTAAAATCTCATTGTTATGTTTCAGATCAAGTAGTGCTGGACCTGCAATACATTGATCAAAATTCAAACGAAGACATTATTCAACTACACAATTCCAATGCTCGGCCAGTTCTGACCTCCTTACACTCGGTCACTGGAGGCGGGGGCAGTAGTCCTCAGACACCCTCAGCAGTGGGTAAGTAGACTTAGGTTTCTTCTATAGGGGTTTGTCCACTATGTCCACACATAGTTGATGGCCGTCAATCAATTTGGATTGATGTCTGGCCGGTTAACTATGTTTGGACTTTAGACACACCTTGAGAGTTAGGTACTTGATCAATTTGTTCAGTCCGTGAGATGTAGGATGGCATATGACCTTGAATGCACAATGTTACTAAAAATAAAAAGGCAGCCCATGTAGTCCCTAAATATTGGTGTACTATTAATAACTTCTGATTTGAATAGTGTGTACCTGTTATTTTTTCATTGCTCGAATTCAGTATGGTATGAGAATAATGGTTCTAGTTCACAAGCCGCGATTCCCCTCATTTCCCATCTATTTTACTTCTCCTCTCTGCATTTCCATATAACATCCTACATCTCACGGACTGTACCTTCAGTGGCATGTCAAGAGATTTTTAAAAGGGGAAACTATCTTTACTGTCATATGAAATCAAGATCCATTCACACACTGATCACTGTTTCTCCAGAACCCCCACACATAGAAAGCTGAATTTTGGTAGGAACATTCCTTAAGGTGTGTCTGCACATAGTCGATGGCCATCAACTTTGATCAAAGGTTGATCAACAGCCGTCGACTCTGTGGATACACCTTAATATGATCTACTTAAGTAGATGCTCGCCTGCCTTGTTAGCGCTAGCTTGCGGGTTCGATTCCCCCCCTTGGTTAGACTGCAGGGGTAAAGGGACTTTTCAGTCCTATCTCCGCAGGATAAACATGGTATATTCTATTCTATTCCATACAATGGGGGAACAGGGGGCTCCAATAATTGGTAGGTATTTTGTGTTTGAACTGTCTTTACTTCTCAGAAACATTTTTGGCTTTTAAAGCTTTTTTTTCCTGAACATTTTTTTTTTCTTTTTTTTGTGTGTAAAATGCTTGCTCTGATCATTTAAGTCTTTTTTTTTATATCACTGTAGCTCACAGATAGAGCTTGTTGGACTCGTAATCCGGAGGGCTAGGGTTCGAGTACCAGTAGTGACATAAACATTTAGTAGCGTAATTTCGAAGTTAAATTAGGATTGCCCCAATAAAATAAATGCCTTTTTACCTCTTTTCTTAAAAAGAAAAAATCCTGATTTTGTTTTCGCGCCCGATTGTAGTAAAAGTTGCTCTTAATAGCCTCCTCCTCCATTCCCCTCCCTCCTCCCCCTGATCCGGCCTCCCCCTCTAGTCCCGACCAGGAAGCCGCTTCGCCCCCCGGAGGCGCCACGCCGGCCGGAGAAGAGAGCACGGCGGAAATCTTGCGCCAAAACCCGGAGGCCACGGCCTTCTTGCTTGGGTTCTTTAAGTATTTGCCGTTCGTCATTATTCTCCTGGCGAAGGCATTCTATGATCATATTTACGGTGAGTAACAGGGAACTTGGCGGATCACCTGCCTCGGTGGTGTAGAATAGGATATACCTTGTTTATACTGCTCGAATGAGACTGAAAAGTCCTTTGACTCCCGCAGTCTAACCAAGGTCTCATATATTTTGACATAATATGGGAAAACATATTATAATGTGTTCCCCTTTCCAGTCTATCTTTTTTTTTCTTCTTCTTCTTCTTCTTCTTCTTCTTCTTTCTTTCTTTCTTTCGGGTCACGGTTAGCCCATGGTAACGCGCTCGCTGGCCATTCAAAAGGTCTCGGGTTTTATTCCGGGGGGGGGTTGGAGTTTTTTCGGCTCTGGAGTTCGGGGTGCACTCAGCCTCGTGAGGAATAGCTTCTTTAATCGAGTAGCGACCAGTGACGGACCTCCGGAGTGCGAGCCTAGGGTGATAACTGATACCCACTCGGTTACGGAGGTTGTTACTTGTTACTACTAGCAAGTACCTATTTAGTTCTAATTTTTAATTTTTATCACTCTTCTGAACAGGGGACTCGTTTTGCCCCGGTTTGCCCTTTTTTAGTTCTTTTAACTGGGTCAAATTTACCCCGGATTGCGCTTTTTTATCTTTTAAGGGGGTCAAATTTACCCCTCAATACCTTTTTTTATGTTTCCAACTAAACCAATTAATGCATTGTGTATAGGTAATGGCGGGCATGAACATTGTCTTTGTCCCGAAAGCACGGCTGTCACATTTGTCCCGTTTTACCAGACTTTTTTTTATAACGCCGATTTTTATGAAAATGAAAATCAAACGCGTATAACTAGAGATGTTAAAATGAGTTTTTTTTTACGAATTAACGGGAAATCCCATGATAATATGAGTTGCAAAAAATGGGTCTGCACTGCCTTCATTTCAAGGTGAATCTTGAGGTCCCCTGGTTAACAGAAGGACGTGGGCTGAGTGCACTCCGACCTTTCCAGTCTTACGAGAATCTCGAGACTGAGTGCACCCCAAACTTTACCCTCTATATGGAAGACTGGCCCTCAGAGAAAACTCTTGAAACCAATATGGTGTTGGAGGAACAACATTTTGGTTTTTGGTTGTTCTTTCAAGCGGTTTTCGAGAGAAAATTTTATTGAAAAGTGATATGTATTTTTTTATTTTTTAATATTGTGTTTAGATGGCGAATTTAGTTTAGTTGATTACCTAGATAACTAGGGTTTATTCTTTTAACTGTGGGATCTATGGGTGGTGTCAGAGGTATATCTAAGGGAAAAAGTAGAAAATAGATCTACATACTATGTATTAAGAAAGGGGAAGAAACATATGTAAAATACAATAAAATGAAGGTTTAAGTATGGATTTTTAATACAAAGCATACTTATGATCAATAGGATTTCTAGTGCCTCTTATGCTTTATGCTCATTGAAAAACAGCTTTAGAAACTTCGACTCTGCCGGGAGTTGGAACTCAGGACCTCCTACGTACAAGCCTAGTGTGATACTCACAGGGAGGTCGCTATTTTCTTTTAACTGTGGGATCTATGGGTGGTGTCAGAGGTATATCTAAGGGAAAAAGTAGAAAATAGATCTACATACTATAAAGAAAGGGTAAGAAACATATGTAAAATACAATAAATGAAGCTTTGAGTATGGATTTTTAATACAAAGCATCATCATACTTATGATCAATGGGATTTCTACTGCCTCTTATGCTTTATGCTCATTGAAAAACAGGACCTCCTACGTACAAGCCTAGTGTGATACTCACAGGGAGTATCACACTAAGTATCACACACTTCATATTTCCTATTAATTGTCATTCATACAAATAACCTATACCTAGGCATTTTGTTCTAGGCATCTAGGCTGACTAACTTGGTTAAAATAAATTCTAGGCTATTAATTGCCTAATAAAAAAAAAAGGCTTCGAAATCTGAATTAAATCCTGTCTGACTCCACCCATAGGGCTGAAAAGACTATCTTCTAAAGAAGACAATATTATGATCAAAACAGATGGTCTCTAAACTACACTCGCGAGCACAGAAATCGGACCAGTTGACTAAGTCAATTATTTCTCTGAAAGCGGTTTTTTTTACCCCCATACGTAGGAGTCGGGGATAAGGGACCTTTGTCCAATCCACACCTCATGAAAACAGTTGGGAAATAGATTAGTCAGGAAAAATGGTACTAAAAATTAGTGTAAGTACATATTTACACACATTATGGGTGCTGCTGTCCCAGCAATCTATATAGTTTTTTTTTGCCAAATCCTCTCTTTGGATCTCTAGACAATATTTTTAAAGTTGGAACAAGTCACTAATTTATTTTATTTCCTTCCCAGATTGGTCTTTGCACAGTGGCTGTACTTGCTTTTGGTTATGCAGTGAAAAGTGTAAAGCCAGTAAGTAACTTGTCAATAAATACATCAACCCTAAATAGGCACTTTCTAAAGGTTGGCTCTTAACTTTCACCCCTAAATAGGTCTGAAGGTGTGCTCTTGGTTTTACTGCTCCTACACAGGAGTACAGGAGTATCCAACCCAAACCATGAGAATGTCAATAGGCTATGTAGATAGATGCATGTAGGATTGTAGTGTGTAGTTATCCCCCCCCCCTCTCTAATGCTCCCATAGGCACTTTCTAAAGGTTGGCTCTTAACTTTCACCCCTAAATAGGTCTGAAGGTGTGCTCTTGGTTTTACTGCTCCTACACAGGAGCATGCAACCCAAACCATGAGAATGAGAATGTCAATAGGCTATGTAGGTAAATGCATGTAGCATTGTAGTGTGTAGTTCCCCCCCCCTCTGAAGAATAGAATATATCTTGTTTATCCTACCAGAATGAGACTGAAAAGTCCCTTTACTCCAGAGAAGAAGCTCTCTGCTTCACTAAATGAGAACTGATAGTAAAGGAGGCACTTAGTAATACCTACTGTGATATCCACACAAGTTGTAATAGAATATATATATCTTGTTTATCCTGCCAGAATGAGACTGAAAAGTCCCTTTACTCCAGAGAAGAAGCTCTCTGCTTCACTATAATGAAGAATAGAATATAATATATCTTGTTTATCCTACCAGAATGAGACTGAAAAGTCCCTTTACTCCAGAGAAGAAGCTCTCTGCTTCACTATAAAGAATTCATGATTTGATTTTCTCATTCTCAGGTGTTGATATTTGTTCCGCCCAACAATGATCTGCTCAAGAACCTGGTCCAGCTGATTTGGATCATCATCATCAGTGACTTCATCATCAAGCTGTGCACAATCATCGTCAAGATCCTACTCACCTTGTTACCAGCCATCATCTTGCCTACCACCAAACGCGTGAGTACTAATAAAGGAATTTTAATTGGGTTAAGTATAAATACTTGTCACAAATCTCGTTCCTCGCTTGACTTGGACTCGAACCACCAACCATCATCGTCAAGATCCTACTCACCTTGTTACCAGCCATCATCTTGCCTACCACCAAACGCGTGAGTACTAATAAAGGAATTTTAATTGTGTTAAGTATAAATACTTGTCACAAATCTCGTTCCTCGCTTAATACACTACGCTAAATTTTATCACTTGACTTGGACTCGAACCACCAACTTCCAGATCCGAAGTCCACCGCCCTACACCGCGACTATAAACAGGGAGAAGAACAGCTAACCCCAACCAGCCTAGCAAGCTGACAGTTTTTTAAAGGGTTCTCTGCGCTTTTAAAGAAGAAGCACAAGTCCTCACGATGGTTGACTGCGATTCAGGACGAGCCAATTCAACATGGCTAGAGACCATCACCCTGGGGTATGGCTGATGAAAAAGATATCTTTATTCTACCATCACCATTCGGCTACAGCTGAAGCCACTACAACAACAACAACAACAACAACGACATAAAGATTAATCAAGATAAAGCTAAAATGTGCACTCCATCGCGGTATACCTACTTGATCTTTCAAACTGCATCTTTTTATGCTGCACTATCTCCTTTTCCTTTTTGTTTCGCATTATCGACTGGACTTTAACCTCCTTGGTCAGAAAAATTTCTCATCTTTTCCTCGCCACCAAGTTCTTATCACTTCTCGATTCCACCAATCAAAATCGATTTTGGACCCAAATGAAAACAAAAAAAAATTAAAATGGAAATGGAGATTTGATTAAAAAGAAAAAAAAAGAAAAGGAATAAAAGGATGATTTTTTGTGTTAGCTTATTTTTATTCCTGGATCAAATTTAAGTTATCTTTTTACCTTCAGTGATTTACATTGTGTGTTCATTTTAAATCTTTAGATGAATAACAATTCCCACAGCCATTTTTACCAGTGACAAAATTCATTGAAGTTGTGTATCTGTAAAATGACTACCATCCACAGTTTGCAAGGAAAATGACTAATCGCGCCCAGTATTCTCGAAGTTTAAGCTCGCCTGAAGGATTTTTCAACTTTCTACCCACTTCCTATATTGCCCGTCCACCCAGATTGCACAATCGACGAAGTATGGCCACCAATCAATCAATCGGTGAGTTGTAGCCCCGATTTATCTACATATGTAACTACACAGCCGCACTTAGGTGCATATTCCGGTTCTTTGAGTAAGGTCTGTTGTATTGTTTTCACTATTTTTCTAACTAGGTATTTTTGTTTACTACCTAAATTTATTATCGTTATTATTTTTGAAGACATTTGATAGACGGAACTGTAACTGCTAAGGTCTTATCGTCCCGAAATCGAAGAGTGAAGGAGTACAGGATAGGAGAAAGCCAGCCGTTTCGAGTACGAAAAAACTTATCTGTTTACGATAAATTTTGCTCCGGGTGGGAATCGAACTCGCGGCCTAGGGCTTACGAGGTAGGCACGCTACCCTCCAAGCTAAATAGTCTGGCGTGTTTCTTTTCAACACTGAGGGCAAGTTCAGCTTTCCTATTATCCATGCAATCCAAAGTCGTCCTGACGATCGACAAGTTATTCGTATCCTTTATTTAACAAAATATCTACAATCTACATATTATGTAACTACACAGCCGCACTTAGGTGCATATTCCGGTTCTTTGAGTAAGGTCTGTTGTATTGTTTTCACTATTTTTCTATCTAGGTATTTTTGTTTACTACCTAAATTTATTATTATTATTATTTTTGAAGACATTTGATAGACGGAACTGTAACTGCTAAGGTCTTTAATCGTCCCGAAATCGAAGAGTGAAGGAGTACAGGATAGGAGAAAGCCAGCCGTTTCGAGTACGAAACTTTAAAAAACTTACCTGTTTACGATGAATTTTGACCCGGGTGGGAATCGAACTCGCGGTCTAGGGCTTACGAGGCAGGCACGCTACCCTCGAAGCTAAATAGTCTTGCGTGTTTCTTTTCACCTTTTTATGATTATTTTTAACTAAGTTAATTTCCTAATTATATTTTGTGACCCGAGTCCATACCCTTTCATGGTTTATTCTCAACTCATCCATTCAGAAATTCTGCGGCAGCGGACGCGAGATGTGGAGGTGAAGAAATACTGCATTAGCTTACTGGATAGGTAAGAAAGAATGTACCAAAGTAGCGTACTCGACATTATAGGTACATATTTACTTCAAGGGAGACAAAAATTGAAGAAGGAAGAACCAACCATTTAAGACATTATAGGTACATATTTACTACAAGGGAGACAAAAATTGAAGAAGGAACTGTCAATATTTTCCTAACTTTTTTTTTTTTTTTTTTTTTCTTTTACCAATTTTTTTTTTTAAA
>NW_007377539.1:230388-242436 GCF_000475195.1 Diaphorina citri | reverse complement strand
CTCCTCCTCCTCCACCTCCTCTTCTACTGCTGCTAGATTAAGTAGCAACTCTCCTTTTTTGGACACTTTTAAATGATCCATCTTTACATGGGGAGTATTTTAAGATAGGAAATTTTCGACCAAAAATTCTCCTCTTCCTTCTTTTCCAGACTGTTCCAAGAAAAGTGGAGGAGCTTGTTCTCTTCCTTCTTCTTCTCCTCCTCCTCCTTCTCCTCCTCCTCTTCCTCTTCCTCCTCCTCTTCCTCCTCCTCCTCATTCTCCTCCTCTTCCTCCTGCTCCTCCTCCTCTTCCTCTTCTTCCTCCTCTTGTTCGTCGTCACTCCTTCCCCTTCAGTTCGTCTTTTTTTTTGCTCCTTCTTCTTCTTCTTCTTCTTCTTCTTCTTCTTCTTCTTCTTCTTCTTCTTCTTCTTCTTCTCTTCCTTCTTCACGCTAGAAAGAATCTATCGGTGCCTGATCCTGAATGCAATATACGAGTCCTCGTATGTCCCCTCTATCTTACTGGATGGATTAAGTTCCTTGCCAGCCAGCCTATTTAGCTTGGTTGGTAGCGCCTCTGCCTCGTATGCGCTAGGCCGCGGGTTCGATTCTCGCCCGGGGCGGATTTTATCCTGAACGGATAATGTTCGTTCTCGGAACGGCTGGCTTCCTCTTATCCTGTCTTCCTTCTCTCTTCTATTACGGGACGATAAGACCTTAGCAGTTACAGTTCCGTCTATCAAACCTTTTGGAAAAAAAAAGTTGCTTTCCTGGTTCGATTCTCGCCTGGGGCGGATTTTATCCTGAACGGACAATGTTCGTTCACAGAACGGCTGGCTTCCTCCTATCTTGTCTTCTATTACGGGACGATAAGACCTGAGCAGTTACAGTTCCGTCTATCAAACCTCTTGGAAAAAAAGTTGCTTTCCCCTTTTTTACTTCT
Source organism: Diaphorina citri (assembly GCF_000475195.1). Taxonomy (NCBI): domain Eukaryota; kingdom Metazoa; phylum Arthropoda; class Insecta; order Hemiptera; family Psyllidae; genus Diaphorina; species Diaphorina citri. The sequence goes on along the minus strand of NW_007377539.1, from coordinate 241,518 downwards.
TTCGTTCTCAAATCTTCTTAAAATATTTATTTAAATTAGGTAGGTACTTAAATCGATATGCTTCCAATCAATGTTATACAATAATTTTTCTCCAAAATGTATTTTACATTAAAAGCCATTTTAGGTGTTAGGGTCCCCCAACTCCTCATATCAAATCATAACCTCGTGTTTATTTTATTATTACTTTTTTTAAATTAATTATTACCCGCGATCAGGATCAGAGTTTAAACTCAGTTTAAGTTTTTAACTCTTGGATGAAGGAATCTGATTGGTTGATTTCGAAATTTTCAGCCAATCGGATTGCCCAATATACAATAGTTAAAACTTGAACCGAGTTTTACCCTGATTCTGGCCCTGGCCATAAGTTGAAAAAAATACACACTATTTATGTTTAGATTGTTAGTCATTAGAAAATAGACTCAGATCTCCACGAGATAACTATTTAATATTTAATTTTGTAATTTTAAGTTGAAATTTTCTAATTTGTTTACACATTTTCTCGTAATGATTTAGATGTAATAAATTTCGAGTTATTTATGGTAAAGCAAGAGCCTCCTTCGAAACTTAGTGGGTATCTTATGAAGGATATTTAGGGGCCTTCTGTCTAGATTCCAGCATCCCCCTGTCAATCTACTATTGAACCAGAAGGCTCCCCTCATGTGAAACTTTTCCAAAATCCACCAAGTATAAAAAGCCAGAGAAACTTTCACCCAAAGACTCCAAAAAGTCACTTGCTTCACCACAAAATAATTCAGATTTACGTTTTTCAAAGGGTTCTCTGCGCTTTTAAAGAAGAAGCACAAGTCCTCACGATGGTTGACTGCGATTCAGGACGAGCCAATTCAACATAACTAGAGACCATCACCCTGGGGTATGGCTGATAAGAAAGATATCTTTATTCTACCATCACCATTCGGCTACAGCTGAAACCGCTAGAACAACAACAACGACATAAAGATTAATGGGTTCTCTGCGCTTTTAAAGAAGAAGCACAAGTCCTCACGATGGTTGACTGCGATTCAGGACGAGCCAATTCAACATGGCTAGAGACTATCACCCTGGGGTATGGCTGATAAAAAAGATATCTTTATTCTACCATCACCATTCGGCTACAGCTGAAGCCGCTACAACAACAACGACATAAAGATTATTATTATTTTTCTATTCTATTATTCTGATTTTCCCCTCTTCCAGGGAAAGTGGTATCTCTTCATTGAGCTAACGTCCCAGTTCTATCGCAGCCTGGTGCCGATACAGCTGTGGCTTATCTATCTGATGGAATCCTACCAGGGCCACCAGAAAGTTGTCGGCGTGTTTCTGTCGGCCGCCTACATCGTGGCCAAAGGCTCCAACATTATGCAGGCCGCCAAAGCCTGGTGGAAGTCGTTCACCAAACTTCTCAACAATATTGTAAGTATTCAATATTGTGCTTGTCTTGCAGAAGGTCCCGGGTTCGATTTGCAAATACATATTTCAATGGGTTGTTTTCTGGTGTCGATGTCGTTGTGTTGACCCAGCACCTAAATGGGAAGTATTGTGTCTCTTCTCGCCTATCTGATGATTTGATGAGGGACAGACCACGGGATGGGCATGCTACGACACAGACCGCCTCTCATGTAGCAGTTGATTCATTCTTCTTCTTTCTCTTTTCCATTCGAATTTCATTTGGGATCGGTATCTCCCTCTTTTTTTTCCAACATTATGCAGGCCGCCAAAGCCTGGTGGAAGTCGTTCACCAAACTTCTCAACAATATTGTAAGTATTCAATATTGTGCTTGTCGTGCAGAAGGTCCCGGGTTCGATTTGCAAATACATATTTCAATGGGTTGTTTTCTGGTGTCGATGTCGTCGTGTTGACCCAGCACCTAAATGGGGAGTATTGTGTCTCTTCTCGCCTATCTGATGATTTGATGAGGGACAGGGGGACCACGGGATGGGCATGCTACGACACAGACCGCGTCTAATGTAGCAGTTGTTTCATTCTTCTTCTTTCTCTTTTCAATTTTCCGAATTTCATTTGGGGTCGGTATCTCCCCCTTTTTCCCCCTCCACAATCTTCTATTCACTGCTTCCTCTCTTCTCCATCCCCTCTCTCTTAAATCCTCAGGAACCTTAGCTCTCCACCTTGACTTTTTTTTTAAGATGAGTGTTCTCCGCCGTATGGAACAACTGCTACATTAGACGCATGTGGTCTGCTGTTTCGTTGTTTCATACCTAGTTTCATTAGGATTAAGATTTTTATTTATTTCTTAGAAAATACCATCTCGGGCTCAGTAAACATTTGAACTGAATCCTCCTTGTCTAAAACTTTAACAAAATAGCTAAAGTTTGTGTCAACATTCAATTCGATTCATATTATTAGGTACAAATATACAATATTGTATGTAAACATTGATGCGAAGAAAAACCTCTCATTCCCTCCTCCCTCTCTTCTTCACAGCAACTGGGCGTGTCTCCCACGAAGGAGACCCTGCTGGGCGTGGGCTGCATCTGCCCCATTTGTCATGACGAGTTCAAGACCCCGGTGCAGCTCACCTGCTGTCACATCTTCTGCGAGAGCTGCGTGACCAAGTGGTTCGACCGCGAGCAGACCTGCCCCCTGTGTAGGGCCACGCTGGTGGATGACCCCGCCTGGCGCGACGGAGCTACGTCGTACTTTGTGCAGATCTTCTGAACACGGGACACATTTTGCCCCGGTTTGCCCTATTTTTCCCTCTTTTTTAGATCTATTTTAACAGGGTCAAATTTACCCCGACGTACTTTTTGCAGATCTTCTGAACAGCATTGATGCGAAGAAAAACCTCTCATACCCTCCTCCCTCTCTTCTTCACAGCAACTGGGCGTGTCTCCCACGAAGGAGACCCTGCTGGGCGTGGGCTGCATCTGCCCCATTTGTCATGACGAGTTCAAGACCCCGGTGCAGCTCACCTGCTGTCACATCTTCTGCGAGAGCTGCGTGACCAAGTGGTTCGACCGCGAGCAGACCTGCCCCCTGTGTAGGGCCACGCTGGTGGATGACCCCGCCTGGCGCGACGGAGCTACGTCGTACTTTGTGCAGATCTTCTGAACACGGGACACATTTTGCCCCGGTTTGCCCTATTTTTCCCTCTTTTTTAGATCTATTTTAACAGGGTCAAATTTACCCCGACGTACTTTTTGCAGATCTTCTGAACAGGGGACTCGTTTTGCCCCGGTTCGCCCTATTTTTGCCCTTTTTTAGATCTTTTAACTGGGTCAAATTTACCCCGGATTGCGCTTTTTTATCTTTTAAGGGGGTCAAATTTACCCCTCAATACCTTTTTTTTATGTTTCCAACTAAACCAATTAATGCATTGTGTATAGGTAATGGCGGGCATGAACATTGTCTTTGTCCTGAAAGCACGGCTGTCACATTTGTCCCGTTTTACCAGACTTTTTTTTTATAACGCCGATTTTTATGAAAATGAAAATCAAACGCGTATAACTAGAGATGTTAAAATGAGTTTTTTTTTACGAATTAACGGGAAATCCCATGATAATATGAGTTGCAAAAAATGGGTCTGCACTGCCTTCATTTCAAGGTGAATCTTGAGGTCCCCTGGTTAACAGAAGGACGTGGGCTGAGTGCACTCCGACCTTTCCAGTCTTGCGAGAATCTCGAGACTGAGTGCACCCCAAACTTTACCCTCTATATGGAAGACTGGCCCTCAGAGAAAACTCTTGAAACCAATATGGTGTTGGAGGAACAACATTTTGGTTTTTGGTTGTTCTTTCAAGCGGTTTTCGAGAGAAAATTTTATTGAAAAGTGATATGTAATTTTTTATTTTTTAATATTGTGTTTAGATGGCGAATTTAGTTTAGTTGATTACCTAGATAACTAGGGTTTATTCTTTTAACTGTGGGATCTATGGGTGGTGTCAGAGGTATATCTAAGGGAAAAAGTAGAAAATAGATCTACATACTATAAAGAAAGGGGAAGAACCATATTATGTAAAATACAATAAAATGAAGCTTTGAGTATGGATTTTTAATACAAAGCATCATCATACTTATGATCAATGGGATTTCTAGTGCCTCTTATGCTTTATGTTTATGCTCATTGAAAAACAGCTTTAGAAACTTCGACTCCGCCGGGAGTTTACCAAAACTTATCCCATGATGTTATTACGGTATTTTCACTAGGAAATGGTCGGAACTTACTAAAACTTACCCAATGATGTTACTATGCCATTTTCAACTCGGGAATGACCCGAACTTGCTATAACTTACATAATGATGTTATTATGGTGTCTTCTCACTCGGAAACCACCCGAACTTACTAAAACTTACCCAAAGATATTACCATGGTGTTTTTCACTCAGAAATAACCCAAACTCACCAAACCTTACCAAATGATGTTACTATGCCTTACTATTGTCTTTGTACTTTGTTGCGCTACGCTCATACGTCATATTATCCAACTATTAAGTGGATATTATTACAACTTATTATCGCACTTTTAAAAGTTAGTTAGCTTAGTTGGTAGTGCGTCTGCCTTGTAAGTGCTAGGCCGCGGGTTCGATTCCCGCCCGGGGCGGATTTTATCCTGATGGGATAATGTTCGTTCTCGGAACGGCTGGCTTTCTCCTATCCTGTCTTCCTTCTCTCTTCGATTTCAGGACGATAAGACCATAGCAGTTACAGTTCCCTCTGTCAAACCTCTTAAAAAAAAAAAGAAAAAAAAATAGATTTTTTCAGCCACACTACGAAACGCACTCACCTTTTCTCTCTTGGGCGCGATGGCGTCCAACTCATCAATGAAGATGATGGAGGGGGAATTCTTATCCGCCTCTTCGAAAGCTTTACGCAGATTGCTCTCAGACTCTCCGGCTAGCTTGCTCATGATCTCCGGACCGTTGATGAGGAAGAAGAAAGCACCTGGAAAATGACAAGAATCGCTTTACGCAGATTGCTCTCAGACTCTCCGGCTAGCTTGCTCATGATCTCCGGACCGTTGATGAGGAAGAAGAAAGCACCTGGAAAATAGAATAGAATAGAATATACCTTGTTTATTGGCATGATACAAATTTCTTGACCCCGCCGGGAATCGAACCCGGGTCTCCCGCGTGCAAGGCGAGCGCAGTGACCACTACGCCATGGGAAATGATACAGTTGAAAATTATAAAGCTATCAAAAATCTCCACTTTCGGAGAAAAAATTCTCAGCTCAGTTCATTCATTTTCAGCAAGAGTTGGCGCTATGATCAGTGCTCCGTTAAGGCTGCTTCTCTCCATTAGCATGGTTTGTCTGTCTGTTTGTCCGTCAGTAAGTCTGTCAGTCTGAGTTTGTTTATTTGCCCTCCCCCCCTTAGGTCGGAACAAGGTTATTGGTCAGTATGTCTATCTGGTAGGTAGTGTGTTTGTTTGTTTTAGTGTGTTCGGTCGTTTTTTCCTCCCAGTGTTTCAGTGTTTGGTTCTTCTTTTTTTCGCACTTACCCAGTAAGTCCCTGCACGGAATCGTCAATCGGCAGGACATGGATGCGCTTGCCATACACAATCCGTATCTCTCTCTGTCTATCTGGTAGGTAGTGTGTTTGTTGGTTTTAGTGTATTCGGTCGTATTTTCCTCTTTTTTTCGCACTTACCCAGTTTTTCAGTGTTTGTTTGGTCGTTCTTTCCGCACTTACCCAGTGAGTCCCTGCACAGAGTCGTCAATCGGTAGGACATGGATGCGCTTGCCGTACACAATCTGTATGTCTCTCTGTCTATCTGGTAGTGTGTTTGTTGGTTTTAGTGTATTCGGTTGTTTTTTCCTCTTTTTTTTCGCACTTACCCAGTGTTTCAGTGTTTGGTCGTTCTTTCCGCACTTACCCAGTGAGTCCCTGCACGGAGTCGTCAATCGGAAGGACATGGATGCGCTTGCCGTACACAATGCCCGGACACGGTACCAGAGATACGACGTCGCTCAGACGCACGCGTAGATTGTTCCGCATGACACGGTTCATGCGGATCTTCTCGTCCGGACACGTATCGTCGGACAGGACGATACAGACGGACTCCTTGCGACGTTTGCCGCGCAGCAGTACCGTGTCGCCCCGGAACAAATTGAGCTCGTCCATTTTGGCCTGGCCGAGAGAGGAAATAACAGGAAGTTAGAAGGTTTTTTTTTTGTTGTTGTTGTTGAAAGAACAAGGGTTTAGAAAGTTTTTTTTTTCTTTTTGAAAGAACAAGGCAACAAATTGAGCTCGTCCATTTTGGTGGCTGGGAGAGAATACGGTATAGAAAGAAAGAACGAGCAAACCGCGAATAGGTGACTTATCACAGAAGAATCGATGATGACCTTCCGCTTATGAAAATGAAGGGGAAATGAGTAAATTAATTCGTCCGGACACGTATCGTCGGACAGGACGATACAGACGGACTCCTTGCGACGTTTGCCGCGCAGCAGTACCGTGTCGCCCCGGAACAGATTGAGCTCGTCCATTTTGGCCTGGCCGAGAGAGGAAATAACAGGAAGTTAGAAGGGTTTTTTTTTTTGTTGTTGTTGTTGTTGTTGAAAGAACAAGGGTTTAGAAAGTTTTTTTTTCTTTTTGAAAGAACAAGGCAACAAATTGAGCTCGTCCATTTTGGTGGCCGGGAGAGAATATGGTATAGAAAGAAAGAAGGAAGGGGGGAAAAAAAACAAGAGCCAACTTAAAAGTCCATTTTGGCCTGGCTGGAAGAGGGGAGAGAAGGTGGGTTAGAAAGAAAAGAACAGTCAACATACAAAAAGAAAACTTCATTGAAGACTCCGTAACTAAAAAAAAAGAAAGAAAGAAAGAAAGAAAGAGAAATGTTAGATTGAGGGAACTGTGACTCCTTCCTTCTCTCGGATCTTGTCGTCCCGAAATCAAAGAGAGAAGGAAGGATAGGATAGGAGAAAGTCAGCCGTTCCAAGAGCAAACCTTATCCTGAAGGGACAAGGCAGACACCCTACCAACCAAGCTGGTCCCCATACATTGTAAAGGTCCATATTGAATGGACCTTTCAAGTTTTCCATACAACCCAAGAGTTAAAATTGACCTTTAACAAAGTTACCAAGTTTTCACTCAAGTATTCTCGGTATTGGCCATGAGCAATCATGCTGATGCCACACATGAATGAATGAACCAAGCTGGTCCCCATACATTGTAAAGGTCCATATTGAATGGACCTTTCAAGTTTTCCATACAACCCAAGAGTTAAAATTGACCTTCACAAAGTTACCAAGTTTTCAATCAAGTATTCTCGGTATTGGCCATGAGCAATTGAGCAATCACGCTGATGCCACACATGAATGAATCATACAACCCAAGAGTTAAAATTGACCTTCACAAAGTTACCAAGTTTTCAATCAAGTATTCTCGGTATTGGCCATGAGCAATCACGCTGATGCCACACATGAATGAATGAAACTTTTACTTACTTGTGACAAGGACACAACGGAGTTATCATCGTTGATAGTTTCATCCACAATCAGTCTGTTTGGCTTGTCTTTCTTCTTCAAGATGGCTGTCGCCAAGTCATCACTAAAACAAATTTGTCAAGTTAAAAACTAGGTACTTATCTTCAACAACAAAGCCTTTTCAAGATGGCTGTCGCCAAGTCATCACTAAAACAAATTTGTCAAGTTAAAAACTAGGTACTTATCTTCAACAACAAAGCCTTTTTTTTATTTTTGTAATAAAGGTGTGAAATGAGAATGCCTCTGATTCATATTTTTCATTCACTTCTCCACCTCTTACATTAGCTTCCCCTCCTGTCATTTCAAGAATTAGTAATTATTCAGAAGCCATGACAAAAAAAAATAATAATAATGTTCCTTATTGTGTTAAACCTAACCCTATAATATCACTGGTCAATGCAAATCTAGTGATGGGAAAAATGAAACTTTTCAGGGCTCTGGATCCCAGGTTTCGAAACGCTCTAAGGTTTTGGATCTGAGTTCGAAACTGAAACCGAAACCTTGAAACCTTCGGGTCCATTACGTAACGAAGCAGACTAAGCAGGGAAGTTTCAGTTTCAGTTCAGTAGGTATCAACATAGTTTGTAGTGCGCTTGCGCTTCTGTCTTTCTCTTTCCTTATTCCTTGCTATGTGCTATCTGCTCCAGTCTCCATAGGGTGGTGGCCAAAGGCTCCAACATTATGCAGGCCGCCAAAGCCTGGTGGAAGTCGTTCACCAAACTTCTCAACAATATTGTAAGTATTCAATGTGCTGAATGGGTTGTAAAAACTTTTCACAATTTTTTATTTTTAATATCATTATTTTTTTCTATCATTAATATCATTACTGTTATTTGTTGGAATGTATGATTTATTTATGTAAATAAATGAAAAGTATTCTTATAATGAAAAGTATTCTTATGAAAAAAAAAAATGTGCTTGTCATGCAGAAGGTCCCGGGTTCGATTTGCAAATACATATTTCAATGGGTTGTTTTCTGGTGTCGATGTCATCGTGTTGACCCAGCACCTAAATGGGAAGTATTGTGTCCCTTCTCGCCTATCTGATGATTTGATGAGGGACAGACCGCGGGATGGGCATGCTACGACACAGACCGCGTCTAATGTAGCAGTTGTTTCATTCTTCTATCTTCTTCTTTCTCCATTCGAATTTCATTTGGGGGCGGTATCTCCCCCTTTTTCCCCCTCCACAATCTTCTATTCACTGCTTCCTCTCTTCTCCATCCCCTCTCTCTTAAATCCTCAGGAACCTTAGCTCTCCACCTTGACTTTTTTTTTAAGATGAGTGTTTCACCGCCGTTTTTATTTCGTAGCCATGGAACAACTGCTTCATTAGACGCATGTGGTCTGCTGTTTCGTCGTTTCATACCTAGTTTCATTAGGATTAACATTTTTATTTTATTTCTTAGAAAATACCATCTCGGGCTCAGTAAACATTTGAGCTGAATCCTCTTTTTTTTTTTTTTTTTTTTTTTTTTTCAAGATGAGTGTTTCACCGCCGTTTTTATTTCGTAGCAATGGAACAACTGCTACATTAGACGCATGTGGTCTGCTGTTTCGTTGTTTCATACCTAGTTTTATTAGGATTAAGAGTTTTATTTTATTTCTTAGAAAATACCATCTCGGGCTCAGTAAACATTTGAGCTGAATCCTACTTGTTTAAAAGTTTAACAAAATAGCTAAAGTTTGTGTCAACATTCAATTCGATTCATATTATTAGGTACAAATATACAATATTGTATGTAAACATTGATGCGAAGAAAAACCTCTCATTCCCTCCTCCCTCTCTTCTTCACAGCAACTGGGCGTGTCTCCCACGAAGGAGACCCTGCTGGGCGTGGGCTGCATCTGCCCCATTTGTCATGACGAGTTCAAGACCCCGGTGCAGCTCACCTGCTGTCACATCTTCTGCGAGAGCTGCGTGACCAAGTGGTTCGACCGCGAGCAGACCTGCCCCCTGTGTAGGGCCACGCTGGTGGATGACCCCGCCTGGCGCGACGGAGCTACGTCGTACTTTGTGCAGATCTTCTGAACACGGGACACATTTTGCCCCGGTTTGCCCTATTTTTCCCTCTTTTTTAGATCTATTTTAACAGGGTCAAATTTACCCCGACGTACTTTTTGCAGATCTTCTGAACAGGGGACTCGTTTTGCCCCGGTTTGCCCTTTTTTAGTTCTTTTAACTGGGTCAAATTTACCCCGGATTGCGCTTTTTTTATCTTTTAAGGGGGTCAAATTTACCCCTCAATACCTTTTTTTATGTTTCCAACTAAACCAATAAACCAATTAATGCATAGGTAATGGCGGGCATGAACATTGTCTTTGTCCTGAAAGCACGGCTGTCACATTTGTCCCGTTTTACCAGACTTTTTTTTTATAACGTCGATTTTTATGAAAATGAAAATCAAACGCGTATAACTGAAGATGTTAATATGAGTTTTTTTTACGAATTAACGGGAAATCCCATGATAATATGAGTTGCAAAAAATGGGTCTGCACTGCCTTCATTTCAAGGTGAATCTTGAGGTCCCCTGGTTAACAGAAGGACGTGGGCTGAGTGCACTCCGACCTTTCCAGTCTTACGAGAATCTCGAGACTGAGTGCACCCCAAACTTTACCCTCTATATGGAAGACTGGCCCTCAGAGAAAACTCTTGAAACCAATATGGTGTTGGAGGAACAACATTTTGGTTTTTGGTTGTTCTTTCAAGCGGTTTTCGAGAGAAAATTTTATTGAAAAGTGATATGTAATTTTTTATTTTTTAATATTGTGTTTAGATGGCGAATTTAGTTTAGTTGATTACCTAGATAACTAGGGTTTATTCTTTTAACTGTGGGATCTATGGGTGGTGTCAGAGGTATATCTAAGGGAAAAAGTAGAAAATAGATCTACATACTATAAAGAAAGGGTAAGAAACATATGTAAAATACAATAAATGAAGCTTTGAGTATGGATTTTTAATACAAAGCATCATCATACTTATGATCAATGGGATTTCTACTGCCTCTTATGCTTTATGCTCATTGAAAAACAGGACCTCCTACGTACAAGCCTAGTGTGATACTCACAGGGAGTATCACACTAAGTATCACACACTTCATATTTCCTATTAATTGTCATTCATACAAATAACCTATACCTAGGCATTTTGTTCTAGGCATCTAGGCTGACTAACTTGGTTAAAATAAATTCTAGGCTATTAATTGCCTAATAAAAAAAAAAGGCTTCGAAATCTGAATTAAATCCTGTCTGACTCCACCCATAGGGCTGAAAAGACTATCTTCTAAAGAAGACAATATTATGATCAAAACAGATGGTCTCTAAACTACACTCGCGAGCACAGAAATCGGACCAGTTGACCAAGTCAAATATTTCTCTGAAAGCGGTTTTTTTACCCCCATACGTAGGAGTCATCGATTTTTTTATTTTATTTTTTAAGATGTATATTTTTGTAACCCAAAAGCAGATGCTCTATTCGGAAGCAATCTACTCACAAGCATAGAGACTATTAAATGCAGAGATGTATGAGATGAGGAATGACATTTGTGACGAGCATTTAAGTGTGCTTAACAACGTTCAAGAAAATTCCATTGAACTGTCAACTGGTCGGATTCAAATGTTCAAAATATACATATTTTTGTTATTTACATATTTATGTTTCTTTCATGTTTATTTTTCTTAATATTCTTT
>NW_007377539.1:181778-230349 GCF_000475195.1 Diaphorina citri | reverse complement strand
AAAATAAAGATGTATATTTTTGTAACACAAAAGCAGATGCTCTATTCGGAAGCCATCTACAATCTACTCACAAGCAGTGGCGTAGTGTGTATATATGGCGTGTATGGCGGCCATACAACTCAAAAGTTCACTCTAATGCCCATAAATATTAATGGCATGGCATGTACTGTGATGGGACTTGGTAGACCTGTGCATGAGCCCTACACGCCTTACACTTGAATTTAGACCACGCTACGCCACTGCTCACAAGCATAGAGAGTAGAGACTACTATACAGAGATGTATGAGATGAGGAATGACATTTGTGACGAGCATTTAAGTGTGCTTAACAACGTTCAAGAAAATTCCATTGAACTGTCAACTGGTCGGATTCAAATGTTCAAAATATACATATTTTTGTTATTTACATATTTATGTTTCTTTCATGTTTATTTTTCTTAATATTCTTTAATTAAACCTTGTAATTATGTATTTCAAAATCTCAAACGAGTTGTAAAAGTGCACGAAGGTTTTCACCGCAGGGACATACTACAACACAGGCAAGACTCGTGTCTTTGTTGTAGTTTGTCCCTCATCAAATGGGCAAGAAACAATACTCCCTAGTAACACGTTGTTTCCCGAAAAGTAACACGATAAAATATTTGCAATCAAAGAAGTTACTAGGGCAAATTTTTCTGCAACTCTGGGTGTCGATCTCGATATTTGAGAGCTGTCAATCCTTGTCCTTTACCGTATGACTTCGAGAGGAAAACTTTTTCTTTGGCCAATCTTCGATTTTACTACTTTCCATCCAAAGGTCATTAAAAAAAAGAATAATAGGTACCTACTGTACCGTGTTTCTTCTTGAGACAAGGAAATTTCTGGTAAAAGAAATCTTATTATAAACCGATTTTCAAGGCTTGTAAATGGTTTAAAATTTCAACTTTATGTCCAACAAGTTATGTTTGCTTGGAAAGTAGTATATAAAATTCCACTAGATTCTTCACATTCTTTATTTTATTTTTATTTCTTGAAGACCTATTATACCACATCTTTTTATTTTTTATTTGATAAATATTTTTTAAGAAACCTTTCACTTTGAATGTAACTTATCTAGACATGTTGTAATAAGAATATATATATTAGAAAATAAGAAAACTAATTGGAAAAACTCAAATAAACATGCAATACAATAAATTTATGAAATAAAATGCTGTTTTTATTTACTTTCTATGAACTCCAGCCTAACACATGGGAAGGTCTAGGTTCAATTCCTGGTAAGCAGTACAGGGTTTGAATGGCTTTTTTTTTCTTTTTTAATGTACTTTACTTAAAACTCTTGTGTATTGCTTAACTCCATACTCAAAAAGCTCATTTAGGGGCTTAGGTGGGGCAAACAGTCCTAAAGGATGGGTTGAGGCTATATGAACCTAACACTTGTGTCAGTGTCATTCATGCCAATGGTATTGTTTAACACATCAAGAAGCCAAAAGACACAGCACAAAGTTTAATGCTAAATAACATTTTTAATCTTGCAACTGCATCTGTTGCCCAATAACTTTATGAATCCTGTTTTTTGAGTGTTCAGTTCAAAAGGAAATATCAATTGATGTATCAACTTTTTTTTTTTTTTTTTTTAAGAAATAAGAACAATAATATCAAGTATTATTTACATTCACCCCACTGAAGGCTTAAAGTGGCGGCATTACTAGAGTAATTATTATTATTATTATTACAACTTACGGCTTTAAAGCCATTTATTTTTTATAATAAATAAGGTACAAATGATAGATAGAATATTGACAGAAAGAAATAAATGAGAACTGATAGTAAAGGAGGCACTTAGTAATACCTACTGTGATATCCACACAAGTTGTGAAGAAGCGTTGTTTCCCGAAAAGTAACACGATAAAATATTTGCAATCAAAGAAGTTACTAGGGCAAATTTTTCTGCAACTCTGGGAGTCGATCTCGATATTTGAGAGCTGTCAATCCTTGTCCTTTACCGTATGACTTCGAGAGGAAAACTTTTTCTTCGGCCAATCTTCGATTTTACTTCTTTCCATCCAAAGGTAATTAGAAAAAAAAATAATAGGTACCTACTGTACCGTGTTTCTTCTTGAGACAAGGAGATTTCTGGTAAAAGAAATCTTATTATAAACCGATTTTCAAGTCTTGTAAATGGTTTAAAATTTCAACTTTTGTCCAACAAGTTATGTTTTTTTTTGGAAAGTAGTCTGGTAAAAGAAATCTTATTATAAACCGATTTTCAAGGCTTGTAAATGGTTTAAAATTTCAACTTTATGTCCAACAAGTTATGTTTGTTTGGAAAGTAGTATAAAATTCCACTAGATTCTTCACATTCTTTATTTTATTTTTATTTCTTGAAGACCTATTATCCACATCTTTTTATTTTTTATTTGATAAATATTTTTTAAGAAACCTTTCACTTTCAATGTAACTTATCTAGACATGTTGTAATAAGAATATATATTTTAGAAAATAAGAAAAATGAAGAATAGAATAGAATATATCTTGTTTATCCTGCCAGAATGAGACTGAAAAGTCCCTTTACTCCAGAGAAGAAGCTCTCTGCTTTACCATAATGAAGAATAGAACAGAATATATCTTGTTTATCCTGCCAGAATGAGACTGAAAAGTCCCTTTACTCCAGAGAAGAAGCTCTCTGCTTCACCTTATTTTATTTTTATTTCTTGAAGACCTATTATACCACATCTTTTTATTTTTTATTTGATAAATATTTTTTAAGAAACCTTTCACTTTCAATATAACTTATCTATAGACATGTTGTAATAAGAATATATATTTTAGAATATAAGAAAACTAATTGGAAAAACTCAAATAAACATGCAATACAATAAATTTATGAAATAAAATGCGGTTTTTATAATTTTATTTACTTTCTATGAACTCTAGCCTAACACATGGGAAGGTCTAGGTTCAATTCCTGGTAAGCAGTACAGGGTTTGAATGGCTTTTTTCTTTTTTAATGTACTTTACTTAAAACTCTTGTGTATTGCTTAACTCCATACTCAAAAAGCTCATTTAGGGGCTTAGGTGGGGCAAACAGTCCTAAAGGATGGGTTGAGGCTATATGAATCTAACACTTGTGTCAGTGTCATTCATGCCAATGGTATTGTTTAACACATCAAGAAGCCAAAAGACACAGCATAAAGTTTAATAATAAATAACATTTTAAATCTTGCAAGTGCATCTGTTGCCCAATAATTTTATGAATCCTGTTTTTTGAGTGTTCAGTTCAAAAGGAAATATCACTATGAATCTAACACTTGTGTCAGTGTCATTCATGCCAATGGTATTGTTTAACACATCAAGAAGCCAAAAGACACAGCATAAAGTTTAAAAATAAATAACATTTTTAATCTTGCAAGTGCATCTGTTGCCCAATAACTTTATTAATCCTGTTTTTTGAGTGTTCAGTTCAAAAGGAAATATCATATTGATGTATCTGAGCCATCACTATTTTTTGATTTGGGAGGCAAGAGTGGTTTGAAAGAAGTTGCCATCTCCTGCTGTAGCTTGTTTGTTGATTTCACGATGTCGAGATCGACTTACAATCTCTTCCAGCACTTCACCATCTCCTTTGATAAGTCTGAAACAAGTATGTCAAAGTAAAGGTCAAAATGAGGTAGGACTTTATTGTTAAAGTTCCTTTTTTTCCCCAAGTCAAAATATAAGCACTACATTTCTTGGAAACCATCAGTAATACTTCAGTGTATCAGACTCACATCTCTATTGGAGGTAGTGAAAAATGCCTCTTGACTCTTGACTAAATCTCACCCCAAGTCAAAATATAAGCACTACATTTCTTGGAAACCATCAGTAATACTTCAGTGTATCAGACTCACATCTCTATTGTAGGTAGTGAAAAATGCCTCTTGACTCTTGAGTAAATCTCACCTAGTGGATACCTTCCACTCAAGAGTCTGGTAAATTATTTCTATTAACTAACATTTTTTTAATATATTCTCCAATACATTTCTTGGAAACCATCAGTAATACTTCAGTGTATCAGACTCACATCTCTATTGGAGGTAGTGAAAAATGCCTCTTGACTCTTGAGTAAATCTCACCTAGTGGATACCTTCCACTCAAGAGTCTGGTATATTATTTCTATTACCTAACATTTTTTTAATATATTCTCCAGGAGCTCCTTAAGGAGCTCTTCCACCCAACCACAACTGAACTACCCACCTATATCTGCCAGTCTCTTGGTCATACACTCTCCTAATTTCATTCTGCTTCTTCTCCCATTCCTCCTTGGACATCGGAGCCATTGCTTTTGATTTCTGTATCACACTATCTGGTACTGCAGGTCCTGGTCCACTGTCATTTGAAAGTTTAATTTTCTTAATCCTCTTCTTGTCATAGTTGAAGTCATCATTATTTTTCTTGCCACTACAGCTTTCATCTATTTTCAACTTCTTGTTCTCCTCATGTTTTCTGTTTAAGAGTTCAATTTTCTTTTTCTTGTCGTCTTTTTTGAGCTTTTTCTTTTTGTGTTTGGCTTTCCTCTGTTTCTCGTCGGATGAAGATGAAGAAGAGGGGGATGATGAGGAGGAGGATGTGGCGTAAGATGATGTTGATGATGAAGAGGAGGTCATGGAGGAGGAGCGAGACTTTTTGTACTTGTATTTATATTCTCCAAGAGCTCCTTAAGGAGCTCTTCCACCCAACCACAACTGAACTACCCACCTATATCTGCCAGTCTCTTGGTCATACACTCTCCTAATTTCATTCTGCTTCTTCTCCCATTCCTCCTTGGACATCGGAGCCATTGCTTTTGATTTCTGTATCACACTATCTGGTACTGCAGGTCCTGGTCCACTGTCATTTGAAAGTTTAATTTTCTTAATCCTCTTCTTGTCATAGTTGAAGTCATCATTATTTTTCTTGCCACTACAGCTTTCATCTATTTTCAACTTCTTGTTCTCCTCATGTTTTCTGTTTAAGAGTTCAATTTTCTTTTTCTTGTCGTCTTTTTTGAGCTTTTTCTTTTTGTGTTTGGCTTTCCTCTGTTTCTCGTCGGATGAAGATGAAGAAGAGGGGGATGATGAGGAGGAGGATGTGGCGTAAGATGATGTTGATGATGAAGAGGAGGTCATGGAGGAGGAGCGAGACTTTTTGTACTTGTATTTGTAAAAAAAGAGGTTTGACAGAAGAAACTGAACTCCTAACTACTGAGGTCTTATCATCCCTGAAATCGTCTTTTCCCATATAACAAACCTTACTTCTTTTTCTTTTTTTTTCGAAGTTAAGCAAGGTTTATATGTCAGGGAATTGGATGAATTGTCTGATGATTCTGACCTGAAAAAGAAGAAAATATAATAAAAAGTTTTGTTATACCTACACATTTGGGGCAACACACAAGCTGCTGACTGTCTTAGGGTGCTTGGTAGGGCATTTCAGTGAATCCTCAATAATCTTCATATTATGACTAAGCAAGAAAAGGCTCTAAAAAAAAATCTAACTACTCCCTTCTTACCTGGATCTCTTCTCGTTAGAGCTTCTTTTATCCTTAATAGTTAGACTGCGGGAGTAAAGGGACTTTTCAGTCTCATTCTGGCAGGATAAACAAGGTATATTCTATTCTATTCTACTTTGGGTTTCTTGTGTTTTTTAGACTTCTTGCTTTTCTTTTTGTAATATTTGTGTTTCTTGTGGGAGCCCATTGTGGAGATTTTGGTCAGGTCAGGGAATTGGATGAATTGTCTGATGATTCTGACCTGAAAAAGAAGAAAATATAATAAAAAGTTTTGTTATACCTACACATTTGGGGACAACACACAAGCTGCTGATTGTCTTGGGGTGCTTGGTAGGGCATTTCAGTGAATCCTCAATCCTCATATTATGACTAAGCAAGAAAAGGCTCTAAAAAAAAAAAAAATCTACCTACTTCCTTCTTACCTGGATCTCTTCTCATTAGAGCTTCTTTTGTCCTTGACTGTCTTTTGGTGCTTGGTAGGGCATTTCAGTGAATCCTCAATAATCTTCATATTATGACTAAGCAAGAAAAGGCTCTAAAAAAAAAAGAATCCACTCCCTTCTTACCTGGATCTCTTCTCGTTAGAGCTTCTTTTGTCCTTAATAGATAGTGCAGATATTAGGTTACTGTATTTCTTATCACTTTTCAACTTATCGTGAATTTCTTTCAGATTAATCTTAGGTTTCTTGTGTTTTTTAGACTTCTTGCTTTTCTTTTTGTAATATTTGTGTTTCTTGTGGGAGCCCATTGTGGAGATTTTGGTCAGATATAGAATAAACTCCTGTCACCCAGGATGGACACGTAATACACTTCAATTAGGTAATAAGGCAATTATTGAGGGGAAAAAATAGAAAAGGGTTTTTCCTTCCCATTTCATTTCTCAAAATCAATAAAAACAAAACATCTACTCAGTTTTGAAATTTCGCGGGGAGTATTTTTTGTTTACATCAAAGGCGCGTTTACATTGCACAATGCACAATCAAACTCGCGACCTAACGCTTACAAGGCAGGCGCACTACTCGCCAAGCTAACTAGGCTGGGCTTGAAAGTTTTCACTTTTCACCCAATTTTTATGCTCAAAATTTTCGTGTGATATTTTTTTTTATTATTTTTTTTTTTCTTGTAGGTAGGTATAGGTAGGTACTTGTGATACCTGATACCTATAACCTATAAGTGTGCAGTAACACTAGTCATCCAGAAATATAGTTTATTTTAGTTGAAACTGGTGTTATTATTTTCTCTCTTCCTCTTTCTTTCGCTCTACTTTTCTCTTTTCCTCCCCCTCTCTACCAGTCAGGAAAAATGGTACTAAAAATTAGTGTACATATTTACACACATTATGGGTGCTGCTGTCCCAGCAATCTATATAGTTTTTTTTTTTTGCCAAATCCTCTCTTTGGATCTCTAGACAATACTTTTAAAGTTGGACCAAGTCACTAATTTGTTTTTTATTTAGATTTATTATAGTGTGCCAACATAGAATAACTAATTTATTTTATTTCTTTCCCAGATTGGTCTTTGCACAGTGGCTGTACTTGCTTTTGGTTATGCAGTGAAAAGTGTGAAGCCAGTAAGTATAACTTGTCAATAATTACATCAACCCTAAATAGGCACTTTCTAAAGGTTGGCTCTTAACTTTCACCCCTAAATAGGTCTGAAGGTGTGTGCTCTTGGTTTTACTGCTCCTACACAGGAGCATGCAACCCAAACCATGAGAATGTCAATAGGCTATGTAGGTATTAGATGCATGTAGCATTGTAGTGTGTAGTTACCCCCCCCCTCTATTTCTCCCTCTTATTTTCTTTTCCTCCCCATCCTCTCTCTTACAGACTAAAATCACTCAAATAAATAATAAATATAATTATGTAACTCTAAAGCACCTATCCCCCCCCCCCCTAATTTGTATGGGAAGGGCATGCCAAGACAATTAAGACATAATTTGTTTCCATAAAAGTACTATTGGTTCAACTTAAACCATGCATTAAACCTCTGTCCTATTCTGTTTCAGTTCACCAAGTTCTCTCACATCAATCAAATACCTCCAAGCTTCATTGAAAACAATATCAAGTTGAACGGGAAAGTGGTGGACCTAAAGGTAAATAGAGCACCGACTGGTAAAGCTGCTTCCGGTATAGAAGGAATGATGATTGCCTCTGTTCTTCATATTTTCAGTCAAAACATGGATAGAATTCTCGGTCCAGATTCATTAAACACGCTATGTTCTCAGCTGTGCCAAAACAATATCAAGTTGAACGGGAAAGTGGTGGACCTAAAGGTAAATAGAGCACCGACTGGTAAAGCTGCTTCCGGTATAGAAGGAATGGCAATTGCCTCTGTTCTTCATATTTTCAGTCAAAACATGGATATAATTCTTGGTCCAGATGCATTAAACACGCTATGTTCTCAGCTGTGCAGAACAATATCAAGTTGAACGGGAAAGTGGTGGACCTAAAGGTAAATAGAGCACCGACTGGTAAAGCTGCTTCCGGTATAGAAGGAATGACGATTGCCTCTGTTCTTCATATTTTCAGTCAAAACATGGATATAATTCTCGGTCCAGATGCATTAAACATGCTATGTTCTCAGCTGTGCCACACCCAGCTGTTTATAATTGACAAAGTTTCAATGGTTAGAAGATAAATGTTCTCAAAGATAAATGATAGGCTACAGGAAGTGTTTGGAAATAAAAACAAACACCTGATAGAGACACCCTGAAACCACTACCAGCCCAACCGAGTGCTGGGTACACATCCACCAGAGATCAACAAGGCTGAGAAATTGCTGCCAAGAACCGCACATGGCTCCCTTGCTCAGTTGCACTCAGGATGGTGCCGATGACTGCACAACTACAAATACTGAATAGACCCTGGGATCCCTGACCTATGCCCAGACTGTAGGAGAGTGGCACAGGATGTACCACATCTGTTTAACTGTCTGGCACACCCCACCCAACTAGACCCCACATCATTATGGACCAACCCTGTGGCAGCAGCCACTTTCCTGGACCTGGAAGATGAGTGACCGAACATTGTCATTGACATTAACAACAACAGGAAGTATTTGGAAATAAAAAGTGTTTTCAAGGTCGACCTGTCATTGTGTGATTTAATCAGTTACCTCCTGTTCAAGATCAATGGGTGTTTCGGTCAGGTTTGGAACCTTTACAATTGACAAAGTTTCAATGGTTAGAAGACAAATGTTCTCAAAGATAAATGATAGGCTACAGGAAGTGTTTGGAAATAAAAACAAACACCTGACAGAGACACCCTGAAACCACTACCAGCCCAACCGAGTCCTGGGTACACATCCACCAGAGATCAACAAGGCTGAGAAATCGCTGCCAAGAACCGCACATGGCTCCCTTGCTCAGTTGCACTCAGGATGGTGCCGATGACTGCCCAACTACCAATACTGAATAGACCCTGGGATCCCTGACCTATGTCCAGACTGTAGGAGAGTGGCACAGGATGTACCACATCTGTTTAACTGTCTGACACACCCCACCCAACTAGACCCCACATCACTATGGACCAACCCCATGGCTGCAGCCACTTTCCTGGACCTGGAAGATGAGTGGTCACTCATTGTCATTGATGTTAACAACAACAACAGGAAGTATTTGGAAATAAAAAGTGTTTTCAAGGTCAATCTGTCATTGTGTGATTTAATCAGTTACCTCCCGTTCAAGATCAATGGGTGTTTCAGTCAGGTTTGGAACCTTTAAGTGTTTTTGCTGGATCATATCTCTGGAGTAAGTTCTCTTTCTTTCAACTGACTCAAATAAAAAACACACAAATCAACAATTTACTAACATATAGACAAGACCAAGACCTGATCAACACAGAGCAGACCAGGGTGCAAGTTGCACAGTACTGGCAGGATTCCATTTGATGGTTGGTGACCCTGGACACGGACCAAGACCTGATCAACACAGAGCAGACCAGGGTGCAAGTTGCACAGTACTGGCAGGATTCCATTTGATGGTTGGTGACCCTGGACATGTAAAGTAAGTAAGAGAGAAATTTTGTTATAATGATAAACCTAGGTTACCTAGTTATAAAGGACATTCACCACTAACTTTTGAGCTTGTTTGGACCTTTGGTGATTGTGTAGGGTACCTTTTCCTCAGCAAGGTCTACAGTTCACTGAACCACTTGTTTGCTGTAGTGGCTTTAGCTATAGCTGAAAGGTGATGATAAAATTGAGAAAATATCTCTTATATCAGCCATACACCAGGGTGATGGTCTCTAGCCATGTTTAATTGGCTTGTCTTGAACTGCAGTCACCTTCATGAGGACTTGTGCTTGTTCTTTTCAAGCAGAGAGAACCCACAACCTAGCTGGGCTGGTTAACCTTTGGTGATTGTGTAGGGTACCTTTTCCTCAGCAAGGTCTACAGTTCACTGAACCACTTGTTTGCTGTAGTGGCTTTAGCTATAGCCAAAAGGTGATGATAAAATTGAGCCATACACCAGGGTGATGGTCTCTAGCCATGTTTAATTGGCTTGTCTTGAACTGCAGTCACCACCATGAGGACTTGTGCTTGTTCTTTTCAAGCAGAGAGAACCCTTTGAAACCACGACCTAGCTAGGCTGGGTAGGGTTAGCTGTTCTCCTCCCTGTTTATAGTCGCACAGCCAGACGCTAGTCTACTCTCTGTTTAACGTCCCCTAGCTAGACAAAACCACTTGTTTACTTTGTTGCAGCAAATCATGTTTAATTGGCTTGTCTTGAACTGCAGTCACCACCATGAGGACTTGTGCTTGTTCTTTTCAAGCAGAGAGAACCCTTTGAAACCACAACCTAGCTGGGCTGGTTAGGGTTAGCTGTTCTCCTCCCTGTTTATAGTCGCACAGCCAGATGCTAGTCTACTCTCTGTTTAGCGTCCCCTAGCTAGACAAAACCACTTGTTTACTTTGTTACAGCGAATTCCATCTCCAGTCAACGTGGACTCAAATCCTCCAGTCCCTCTGCACAGAGTGTCCATATTAGTGGACCACTGCCCTATTTTCAACCCTCCCTTTTCCACGTCCAAAGTAGACCCTTTGGCCATATGTCTGGACAGTGTTGCCGTGTCCAAGCAAGGTCTGACAACCATGGAGAGGATTTTACTCGACAGGCCCATTGGTTTTGTGTTGCTGTCCGCGGAGCAGACCGATTCTCATCTGTCCTGTATAGTCTATTGTCGAGTAAGTAGGTATAGTGTAAACTGGCTGCTGATTTTCTTTTTTTCTTTTAGGCACCACTGAAAGAACTTTTTTTTTAAATAGGGAACTGTAATAACAGCTAAGTTTTTTTTTTTTTTTTTTTTTCAATTTATTGCTCATACCAAAGTTCTTACCTTCATCCACTGGCGGGTGTTAAATTGAGAATGTGCCAGCTAATCAGGTTACAGACATGATAAAACATTGGCGATTATTTATCCTTTTTTTTAAAAAAAAAAAGTTCCTCTTGCACAGAAAAGTATTGTAAGAAGGAGTCATTTTTCTGGTAAATTGTGAAGGTTGTGGTAGAAAGGGCTAGCAATTGTACCTACCTTAACTATTTTTTGCTAAAGGAGTATAGAGCAGCTTTATGTGGTTTGAATTTGTTGCTTCTCTCTGCAAGCTTGATGCTGTCCACTCTGTCTCTTGCTCTTTACTCCACTCTACTTAAGTACCTACTGTCAAAACTTACCTCCGTACTTGGCACTTAGCATCTTATTTCTTATTACATTCAACTGTAAGTCCATTCATTAATTGACATGGTATTTGGTAATATTGTTGAACAAATTTGTGCAAAAATATTGCTGGGCATAATGTTTTGCTTTGTTACTTATATCACATTTTTTTTTTTTTTTTTTTTTTTGAAAAATTTTTGGGGGGTATTTTTTTTTTTTTTTTTTTTTTTTTTTATTTTTTTTTTTTTTTTTTTTTTTTTCATTTTTGTTGGTGTGTGTTTCACTTTTCTGGGAGGTCATGAATATCATAAATATTAATAGGCAGCTACTTAAATTATTATATTATTATTGTCCTAATGAGTTGTTCTTTTCATGACATATTATATTGAAAATATGATTCAAAAGTTCCTATACGTGGCTTTTTTTAGTTCAGTGAATAAACTTAATGAATCATGGCTTTGTTTCTAATCCTTCATCACAGGCCTGAATATTGAATCACAAAGTAAGTAAGATGTTTTTTGTTGGATTGAAAAAAAAATCAATAGGTAAGTAAGTATTTTTTCAACAATTTTATACCAAGAATGATCCTGGCGGGAATACTTAGGTACATAGCTATGGAAAAAACTCATTAAGTAGTCCCTTGGCCCCTTATCCCAAGGGCTAGTCTTATCAGAAATGCATGGCGGGTGGTATCTAGGATAGCATGCTTATTTTATTATAGGTCAGTGACCCTTGTCATATGAAATTGATTAAAACATTGACCTAATAATCTCCTTGCAAGTAGGTAAGTAAGTACTTACATATTGACCTATAGTTTGGAACTCAATTTATACATGAGCTTTTTTCAAAGAAGGGAAAAATTACTCAATCTGTCATCCCTGAGTAATCTCCTTGCAAGTATTTGAGTACCTACTTACCTACTTTTTTTTGGAACTGAATTTATACATGACCCTTTTTTAAAGAGGGGAAAAATTACTCAATAGGTATGTTAGCTTCAAGTGATATTAATGAAGTTTTTCAAAGAAGGGAAAAATTACTCAATCTGTCATCCCTGAGTAATCTCCTTGCAAGTATTTGAGTACCTACTTACCTACTTTTTTTGGAACTGAATTTATACATGACCCTTTTTTAAAGAGGGAAAAAATTACTCAATAGGTAGGTATGTTAGCTTCGAGTGATATTAATGAAGTAGAATAGATGCTTAAACTGCCAGAATGAGACTGAAAAGTAAAAAAAAAAAAAAAATTATGTACCCCAAAAGCCCCTATCCCCCCCCCCCCCTAATTTGTATGGGAAGGGCATGCCAAGACAATTAAGACATAATTTGTTTCCATAAAAGTACTATTGGTTCAACTTAAACCATGCATTAAACCTCTGTTTTATTCTGTTTCAGTTCACCAAGTTCTCTCACATCAATCAAATACCTCCAAGCTTCATTGAAAACAATATCAAGTTGAACGGGAAAGTGGTGGACCTAAAGGTAAATAGAGCACCGACTGGTAAAGCTGCTTCCGGTATAGAAGGAATGATGATTGCCTCTGTTCTTCATATTTTCAGTCAAAACATGGATAGAATTCTCGGTCCAGATTCATTAAACACGCTATGTTCTCAGCTGTGCCACACCCAGCTATTTATAATTGACAAAGTTTCAATGGTTAGAAGACAAATGTTCTCAAAGATAAATGATAGGCTACAGGAAGTGTTTGGAAATAAAAACAAACACAACACCTGACAGAAACACCCTGAAACCACTACCAGCCCAACCGAGTCCTGGGTACACATCCACCAGAGATCAACAAGGCTGAGAAATCACTGCCAAGAACCACATGTGGCTCCCTTGCTCAGTTGCACTCAGGATGGTGCCGATGACTGCACAACTACCAATACTGAATAGACCCTGGGATCCCTGACCTATGCCTAGACTGTAGGAGAGTGGCACAGAATGTACCACATCTGTTTAACTGTCTGGCACACCCCACCCAATTAGACCCCACATCATTATGGACCAACCCTGTGGCTGCAGCCACATTCCTGGACCAGGAAGATGAGTGGTCACTCATTGTCATTGATGTTAACAACAACAACAGGAAGTATTTGGAAATAAAAAGTGTTTTCAAGGTCGATCTGTCATTGTGTGATTTAATCAGTTACCTCCTGTTCAAGATCAATGGGTGTTTCAGTCAGGTTTGGAACCTTTAAGTGTTTTTGCTGGATCATATCTCTGGAGTAAGTTCTCTTTCTTTCAACTGACTCAAATAAAAAACACACACAAATCAACAATTTACTAACAAATAGACAAGACCAAGACCTGATCAACACAGAGCAGACCAGGGTGCAAGTTGCACAGTACTGGTAGGATTCCATTTGATGGTTGGTGACCCTGGACACAACTAATGCTGTTCACACTAAGCGAGTGCTGGCTTCTTATAGTCCAGACATTAGGTACAGTGCTCAAGTTCATTAGATTTGTTTTGCGGTGACCAACTAATTGGACTGGAGCAACTAATGCTGTTCACACTAAGCGAGTGCTGGCTTCTTATAGTCCAGACATTAGGTACAGTGCTCAAGTTCATTAGATTTGTTTTGCGGCTTTCTTTTGAGTGTCAGGAATCAGGATTCACAAAAAGCCTTAAAAAGCTCTTCCACCCAAACACTGATTTTTCTTTAATTGTACTTAAGCCTTAGTTTATAGCTGTCATATCTTCTCGATTAATAATGAAGAATCAGTTCATTAGATTTGTTTTGCGGCTTTCTTTTGAGTGTCAGGATTCACAAAAAGCCTTAAAAAGCTCTTCCACCCAAACACTGATTTTCCTTTAATTGTACTTAAGCCTTAATTTATAGCTGAAGAATTAACAAAAGAGTTTTTCCCTTGTACTTACGGTTCTGTATTAAAACTTGGAACTCACCTCGTTCGTTCAGTAATAGACCCCATTTGGTCCGCCACTGTGGCTGAACTTACCACGTGTAGTAGTTGCCTAACAGATTGCTCGTCACTCTCAGTTAGTTCTGTGGCTGATTCATCCGATCCACCTTCCAACAATGCCCTGTGCCAATAGAGAGTTGTAGCCTAGTTTGCTTGCAAGGTAGTTCCAACCTCAGTGGTGTAGTTTTTTTTTTACAATATCCTATTTTTTATTCAAGCTGTAGTTCAATTCTCTGTTTTGTTTAGATTCAGTGTAACCTAAATAGTGTTTTCTCATCAGAATAAAGAAGTAGCTGGAAGTTTTTGTCCTCTCGCCTACTCCCGTTTCAATTATTTCCCAACGATAATCATTTAACAGTTTAAAGTCAATTTCTTTTATCTCTTAAAAGTGTCAAGTGTTTTGTTTCAAGTGAGAGTGAGTTGCCGTGTTTTGTGTAGAATGTGCAGTCCAAAGAGTTCAGGCTTCTGTTTGGAAACATTGCTAGAGGCTGCCAAATTTGTTGAACTTCAAGAACAGCAACAAAAACAAATCTTTGTTGTTGCCAGTGGAAGCACAAAAGCAATCAATGAAAGTCAAATAGGACTCGCACCTTCATTGTCAAATGTGAAGCTTGAGACAGAACCTGGAGCTAAACTAGGTAAGGGAGTTCCCTCTGCTTTATCCATTGTTTAGATTTAGTGAAGGGGAGTGGGGGTAAAATCTTTGTTGTTGCCAGTGGAAGCACAAAAGCAATCAATGAAAGTCAAATAGGACTCGCACCTTCATTGTCAAATGTGAAGCTTGACACAGAACCTGGAACTAAACTAGGTAAGGGAGTTCCCTCTGCTTTATCCATTGTTTAGATTTAGTGAAGGGGAGTGGGGGTTTGATTGTGTCACATGGGGTGATATCAACATTATTAACACATAGAAGGGAAATACAGACAGTGTTTATTTACTTAAGTATTTGTATGTTGTTGGCTGGGGCCAGCAATCTGAGTGTAGGTCATTAGTCCAACACCTCAAGTATTTATATCCCTTGAAGGATATCTTCAAAAAGAGCACCTATGTTTAAAGTGTCATGCCCTTTGCACTCAACCTTTGTTATTTCTTTAGCAAGGGAACAATTGATTAGCACTGTTGCTATGTATTTACCGAGATCATTTTGTTTCAAGATTTTTTGTTGGACAGTCATGATTACTCATAGTTGTCCCGAGCAAAACATTGACCACCCCTAGAAAAAATGGTTATTTGTATTTTTTTGCAATTTATTGCTCATACCAAAGTTCTTACCTTCATCCACTGGCGGATGTTAAATTGAGAATGTGCCAGCTAATCAGGTTACAGACATGATAAAACATTTAAGTCCCTCTTGCACAGAAAAGTATTGTAAGAAGGAGGCATTTTTCTTTGACAAATTGTGAAGGTTGTGGTAGAAAGGGCTAGCAATAATACCTACCTTATAACTATTTTTTGCTAAAGAACCAATTGTTAGCCTGAAAGGAGGTCCATAAGACTGGTGTTGATCTAACTAGGATGACAGTGATTTGATCCCATTGGAATGGGAAAAAGCAAAGAAGAAAACCCAAGTAGCAAAGTTCTCAGGCTATAAGTAAACGGAATAGAGTTTAGAGCAGCTTTATGTGGTTTGAATTTGTTGCTTCCCTCTACAAGCTTGATGCTGTCCACTCTGTCTCCTGCTCTTTACTCCACTCTACTTAAGTACCTACTGTCAAAACTTACCTCCGTACTTGGCACTTGGCATCTTATTTCTTATTACATTCAACTGTAAGTCCATTCATTAATTGACATGGTATTGGTAATATTGTTGAACAAATTTGTGCAAAAATATTGCTGGGCATAATGTTTTGCTTTGTTATATCACATTTTTTTTCCATTTTTTGTTGGTGTGTGTTTCACTTTTCTGGGAGGTCATGAGTATCATAAATATTAATAGGCACCTAAATTATTATTGTCCTAAGTAATGAGTTGTTCTTTTCATGACTTATTATATTGAAAATATGATTCAAAAGTTCCTACCTATAAGTACTTGGCTTTTTTTTTAGTTCAGTGAATAAACTTAATGAATCATGGCTTTGTTTCTAATACTTCATCACAGACCTAAATATTGAATCACAAAGTAGTGACATGGTAATTGGTAATATTGTTGAACAAATTTGTGCAAAAATATTGCTGGGCATAATGTTTTGCTTTGTTATATCACATTTTTGTTGGATTGAAAAAAAATCAATAAGTAAGTACTTTTTCAACAATTTTATACCGAAAATGATCTTGGCGGGAATAATTCTCATTCGTCCCTTGGCCCCTTATCCCAAGGGCTGGTCTTATCAGAAATGCATGGCAGGTGGTATCTGGCTCCATTTTTTGTTGGTGTGTGTTTCACTTTTCTGGGAGGTCATGAGTATCATAAATATTAATAGGCACCTAAATTATTATTGTCCTAATGAGTTGTTCTTTTCATGACTTATTATATTGAAAATATGATTCAAAAGTTCCTACCTATACTTGGCTTTTTTTTTAGTTCAGTGAATTAATGAATCATGGCTTTGTTTCTAATACTTCATCACAGGCCTGAATATTGAATCACAAAGTAAGATGTTTTTTGTTGGATTGAAAAAAAATCAATAAGTAAGTACTTTTTCAACAATTTTATACCGAAAATGATCTTGGCGGGAATAATTCTCATTTGTCCCTTGGCCCCTTATCCCAAGGGCTGGTCTTATCAGAAATGCATGGCGGGTGGTATCTAGGATAGCATGCTCATTTTATTATAGGTCAGTGACCCTTGTCATATGAAATTGATTAAAACATTGACCTAATAATCTCCTTGCAAGTAGGTAAGTAAGTACTTACATACCAAGTAAGTAAGTACTATAGTTTGGAACTCAATTTATACATGAGCTTTTTTCAAAGAAGGGAAAAATTACTCAATCTGTCATCCCTGAGTAATCTCCTTGCAAGTATTTACGCGTATTTTATTTTGTGGCAACGTTGGAAAAAAGTGAAAATTTTTCCATTTCGTCCATTTTTTGTATTTTATTATTCACTTCCCCTCCTTTTCTTTTGGATATTTTTGGATTTGAGTGAAAAAATTTTCACCTCTGTTGGAAGAGAAAAAAACTTGTATCCTTTTGTCGCCATCTTTTTTTTTTTCCAACAAATCCACTTTTTTTTCATTATTAGCATTTGAACTAGTAAATGGAAGAAGAAACCAGCTGACTTTGCATT
Organism: Diaphorina citri; assembly: GCF_000475195.1. Lineage (NCBI taxonomy): Eukaryota > Metazoa > Arthropoda > Insecta > Hemiptera > Psyllidae > Diaphorina > Diaphorina citri. The sequence goes on along the minus strand of NW_007377539.1, from coordinate 213,033 downwards.
TTATTATCCAGTACAAAAAGCACTGTGGTGGGGATAAAAAAAGTGACCACAGTGGAATATTTTGGATTAGGAAAAATTTCCATTTCACATAAATAAAATACCCCTTTTGAGTACCTAAGTACTTACCTACTTTTTTTTGGAACTGAATTTATACATGACCCTTTTTAAAAGAGGGGAAAAATTACTCAATAGGTATGTTAGCTTCAAGTGATATTAATGAAGTAGAATAGATGCTAATATCGGCAGGCGCGCTCTCCTCTAACCAAACTAGAATTTATTCTGTAGCAAAGAAAAAACTGCTGCTTTAGAGGCCTTTTTTCGAATTAGGCGCTTAACACTTTGAATAATAATAGACTCTTGAGTGGAAGGTATAACCACTAGGCGAGGTGAACGCCGGAGGCGTTCTCTACCACCTAACCCTTAGAGCTCCATTATTATGTGGTCGAATTCTCAAATAAGTGAGGATAAAATTCCATGCCACGGCTGGGATCGAACCCACGCCCTCCTGTTTACCAGGTGAGCGTCTTAACCACTATGCCACCGAGGCACTTTTATGCTAAGGACTATAGCGCCGATTGTGTGTTTCATTTGAACATGCCACGGCTGGGATCGAACCCACGCCCTCCTGTTTACCAGGTGAGCGTCTTAACCACTATGCCACCGAGGCACTTTTATGCTAAGGACGTTAGCGCCGATTGTGTGTTTCATTTGAACACAGATTTCTTCCAACCATTTCAGCTGCCTCCAACCAGCGTGTGGACGAGCCTCTTCGCCCGGCCTCTCAACCTCGCCGCCCACCTCGTTTCTTCTGGACTCGGCGCTGTCACTCCTTCCGACCCTAGTCTCACACTCAAAGCCTCGTACAGACGACATTACCAGGGCTTACTCGCGGCAGAGGCACGAGCGATGAAGGATCAAGTGGGCATGTGGAATGATGGAAACGGACAAGACGAGGAAACAGAGTCCTTGTGGACGCGTCTTAGGAGGTATTTGAGAAGGAAAAGCTGAGGGGTGTGAAGATTGGCTAGAACCACAGACCACACTTGTTTGTTTGTTTGTTTTTTGTTTTTTTAATAAAAAAACAGAGGTTTGACAGAAGAAACTGAACTCCTAACTACTGAGGTCTTATCATCCCTGAAATCGTCTTTTCCCATATAACAAACCCTCTGAACACAAGGGTTGAAATGATTTTTTTTTTTTTTTTCATAGTGTGCTACAGTTGTGAATGGGCTGTTATCTGTTATGATGCAATACCTACGAGTAGATGCCTATCACAAAAATAAGAAAAATCACATCAGATTATTAGAGGGAGCAACGTGAAATTTCGAGTAAAACAGCAGCGTTCTCCTGTGCGAAAAAGAGCGAACACCAAAAAGCACATGGCATGAAAAACGGGAAGTGCGCAGGCGCGCCTAGTATCCACCTCACATGGTGCGCTCTGATTGGTGGAAAAAATTCGTCACTCACAACACGTGAGTTGGAGCATGTTGATGTGTTGTGCGCAGTAAATTTCAGGACAAGCTTGAAAAAAAGTAAAAAAAAAATCTTTCATCTCTCCCGAATTTAAAGCTTCACTGAAATGGGCAGGAGTTGAAAGTTCAAATAAATAAAGCTATTAATTACCTAGTTTGTGAAATTTCCATACGATTTTGTTTTTCATTCCCCAGTAAACGACCTTGTGAAATATTGTACAGTTTAAATTATAACCAATCTGTGATATCAACTTTTTCTCTCTAGCTAGATTCTCTAGATATTAATTTCTCTTTTTTATATGCCCTTGTTATATCTTTCTCTTACCTAATATTTATGTACTTTACATTATTCCTCCATTTGTTTATCTAAATTTTGTTAATTTATCCAATTCGTTTTAAAAGATTCACCTCAAAAATATCCTATAAATACATGAGACCTTGTTTAGACTGCTGGGGTAAAGGGACTTTTTAGTCTCATTCGAGCAGGATAAACAAGGTAATTGTACCATGTTAAACCCATAAAATACACGAGACCTTGTTTAGACTGCTGGGGTAAAGGGACTTTTTAGTCTCATTCGAGCAGGATAGGTAAACAAGGTATATTCTATTCTATTCTATTCTGTTGTGGTTGCACGGATCTGGAGGTTGGTGGTTCGAGTCCAAGTCAAGTCGTAAAATTTAGCGCAGTGAATTGTGTGGGGAACATTTGTGACAAGCATTTATGGTTTCATATATCTAACTGTAATCGTTCCATCAGTTGATGAGTCGATGTGCATCATGTATTGTTAGCACAATTAAAAGTTCTTAAAGTACAGTTTTAATTAAAAGTTCTTTAAGTACATTTTTACCTTAATGTACCCGTGATTTCAGCATTGTTGATGTCTCTCCAGTGCTGCAGGTCGCAAAGCTATCTCTATCTTGAGCTACTCTCATCCAGAGTTGTCCTACTGATTCTTTAGTAGGTCTTCCCAACTCAAATCTTTGTTGTTGCCAGTGGAAGCACAAAAGCAATCAATGAAAGTCAAATAGGACTCGCACCTTCATTGTCAAATGTGAAGCTTGAGACAGAACCTGGAGCTAAACTAGGTAAGGGAGTTCCCTCTGCTTTATCCATTGTTTAGATTTAGTGAAGGGGAGTGGGGGTATGATTTTGTCACATGGGGTGATATCAACATTATTAACACATAGAAGGGAAATACAGACAGTGTTTATAGTCTATTGTCGAGTAAGTAGGTATAGTGTAAACTGGCTGCTGATTTTCTTTTTTTCTTTTAGGCACCACTGAAAGAACTTTTTTTTTTTTTAATAGGGAACTGTAACAGCTAAGGTGTTTTCGTCCCGAAATCGAAGAGACAAGGAAGACAGGATAGGAGAAAGCCAACCGTTCCGAGAACGAACATTATCCGGTCAGGATAAAATCCGCCTCGGGCGCGAATCGAATCTGCGACCTAGCGCGTATAAGGCAGGCGCGCTCTCCTCTAACCAAACTAGAATTTATTCTGTAGAAAAGCTGCTTTAGAGGCCTTTTTTTTCGAATTAGGCGCTTAACACTTTGAATAATAATAATTAACACATGGGAAATACAGACAGTGTTTATTTACTTAAGTATTTGTATGTTGTTGGCTGGGGCCAGCAATCTGAGTGTAGGTCATTTGTCCAACACCTCAAGTATTTATATCCCTTGAAGGATATCTTCAAAAAGAGCACCTATGTTTAAAGTGCCATGCCCTTTGCACTCAACCTTTGTTATTTCTTTAGCAAGGGAACAATTGATTAGCACTGTTGCTATGTACGAGTATTTACCGAGATCATTTTGTTTCAAGATTTTTTGTTGGACAGTCATGATTACTCATAGTTGTCCCAAGCAAAACATATGACCACCCCTAGAAAAAATGGTTATTTGTATTTTTTGCAATTTATTGCTCATACCAAAGTTCTTACCTTCATCCACTGGTGGATGTTAAATTGAGAATGTGCCAGCTAATCAGGTTACTTACAGACATGATAAAACATTGGCGATTAGCATACACTCTGCTCATAGACAATTTTACATCTTGATTGTTTAGGTACCTACCCAATTAGTAGGTACTTATCTTTTTCTTTTTTTTTTAAGTCCCTCTTGCACAGAAAAGTATTGTAAGAAGGAGGCATTTTTCTTTGACAAATTGTGAAGTTTGTGGTAGAAAGGGCTAGCAATTGTACCTACCTTAACTATTTTTTGCTAAAGAACCAATTGTTAGCCTGAAAGGAGGTCCATAAGTTTTTACCTTAATGTACCCGTGATTTCAGCATTGTTGATGTCTCTCCAGTGCTGCAGGTCGCAAAGCTATCTCTATCTTGAGCTACTCTTTAGTAGGTCTTCCCAACTTGTGTTTGGTTGTACCGAAAATTTGTTCTCTAACCTCATTGATTTTCTAGTACATAGTAGGCAGGTGTCTCAGACTTATATGAGAATACTTACTTACCTATGTACTTACATGCAAGTACTTGACATCACATACCTATGTAGGTATTACGTTGTACCTGGCTGGGAATATCCCAAGAGTTGCGTGCTTATTACTTGGGCTTACTTTATACTGTTTCAATGATTTGTCCACATTATTATTATTATTATTATTATTATTATTATTATTATTATTTGAGCGTTGTTCTAGAACAGTGATTAATCTATACTTGGTCGCTGATAGGTAGGTCTTGAAAAACATGATCAAACCTGAGCCAAGGGTTTTTGTGTTTAGCATGAATGCTTAACTAACACAAAATGTTGTGTCTGCACGACAAAAGGCGTTCTGTATGTTGTTTTGATGAATCATCTGACTTATTCTGACCCAAATTTAACAATGGTGTTTTGTTTTGAACATTTTTGATGTTCAATCTTGTACAATATTTATGTGATTGGGGGTTGTGCCGCGGGATTGAAGTCTTGAAAAGTGTCCCGCGGTGTAAACAACATTGAGAAGCACTGTACAAGGCACAAGGTAAGCACTGTGTACATGGGTAAAACCCACCATCAGCCATCAGTATGAATCATATTAGGTCGTATCGATTTTAGCACATTGCATACACACAGATAATTTCCAGGCGTTCACACAAAATGACCTCTAATGGTTTGACTTAATCGGCGATCCTTGTTTTGCATACGTGTTTAAGTACATGACGGTAAATGAGTGCACGCAATGACGTAATGCAAGCCTTGTGTCTCTCTGCTTGGGTATCAACACTATCAACAGACCAGCATGGCTTGGAATACTTTGCTCGTCTGTGCTTGAGTTTTGTATTTGTATTTTTTTCTCGACCTACTACGAAACAAGAACTAGCAATACGGGTTTAGTTTTTTCCTCTCCTTCAAGACTCAAGCTAGGTACGGAATTCTTTCATGGAAGTGAATAATAAAATACAAAAAATGGACGAAATGGAAAAATTTTCACTTTTTTCCAACGTTGCCACAAAATAAAATACGCGTACTGTGTACATGGGTAAAACCCGCCATCAGTATAACTCAAATGAAAATGACTCATATTAGGTGGTATCGATCTTAGCACATTGCATACACACAGATAATTTTCAGGCGTTCACACAAAATGACCTCTAATGGTTTGACTTGATAGGCAATCCTTGTTTTGCATACGTGTTTACATGACGGTAAATGAGTGCACGCAATGACGTAATGCAAGTAAGTAACAGAATAGGTAGAGAGTTGCCAAATTTCACCACCAGGCTGTATTTGGACCTTAAGCACAATTTTACAAAGAAAGAAAAAATTAAATTAAATAAGTAAATAAAAATAAATTAAAAGAATACAAATTGCATGATTATGTTTGCTTTTTGTTCTTTATCTACTGCATAACATGATCTGAGTAGCGAATATACAGGGTGAATTCGGAAAGATTCTTCGATTCATTTGTTTCTGTATTATTTATCTTTAAACGTGTGTCCAAACATAATCGGCCGTCGGCGTCGATTAACAACGAATATATGTTGTCGAGGCAGTGTGAACGGTTCAGTCGACATCAATCGACGGCTGCTCGACTATGTGTGGAGTGGACATACCTTTACACTTGTTTCAACTAGAGATGTGGTAAAGGCTAAAAAGTGAGTGAGTTATAAAAAGAAGGTCTTATCGTCCCGAAATCGAAGAGAGAAGAATGACAGGATAGGAGGAAAGGGTGGGGGGTGCAATCTTGAAAGTTCAGGGTTCCACAAAGATGTTCACCTTTTGAAAAGGGTTCCGCCGGCCAAACTAATTAAGAAACACTGCTCTACAAGCTTGATGCTGTCCACTCTGTCTCCTGCTCTTTACTCCACTCTACTTAAGTACCTACTGTCAAAACTTACCTCCGTTTATAAAAAGAACTACTCTTTTCAGTAGACTACTCAGTCATTGAGTCAGATTTTAAAACATACATACGAGCATTAGCTCACCAAGTCTCTAAGTACAGGTATATGCAACTGTTGATGAGTTTGTTATCTTTGGAGCTCATATAACATTTTAACTGATAATACTTGTAATTAAAACACCTCAAGTACCTAATACAAACACTTTCACACTTGGAGAGAAAGAAAGGACCCAATTGTTTGACTGTGAAGCACTCTCTGAAATGTACCCTCATTATTCTGAGTTCTGACCAAGAAGAGGTTAGAATCTGTATTTCATTAACTAGAAGACAATGTACCACAAAGGAAAAGCTTAATGCTATTTCAGCTAATGATGATAAATACTGAGAAGGTGCCTTTACATAATGATGTAGTTAAAATAATAATTATTCTTCCAAGAGGAGAGTCAAACCTGAGACTCAGCTAGCTTGAATACAATGTACCTATTGTAACATCTGACTTATCAATTATTATTTTTCCAATGACCAGTAGGTAACTTGGGTAGGAATGTCATTCAACAATACAAAAAAATATGTAATTTAGCCATCAAGAGTACATTCAAAGAGTTAAATTCAGAGCTAAATGCAATGTAGGTCCCTATTGAATAGGTAGGTAGGTACCTAATCCACTGGATTTTTATTATCTTTATCCTTCTATTATCTCCCCCCCCCCTAAAATAATAAAAACTACATGGTAGACACTTACCAAATTTGTTGTGATGATCAGCTGACAATGGATGAGGTATGTACATTCCTATGTACAATTTTATGGTCTATGTACATTCCAGTATATACAAGTTTACATTATGTACATGATGGAGGAGAGATGGCTGGGGGAGTTTCACTGTTCAGGAACATCCTGGTCCTGGTCTGTTTCCTGGGAGTCTGTTGTTGATTGCTCAGGTGGTTCACTTTCTACTTTAGGTTCTACAAGAGTTTCTTCATTGGCAGGAGCAGTGTTCCTCTCAGGGAATGGTTCCTCTTCATAGGGAGACCACTTCTCACTATCCTGGGTGCTCTGGTCTGGGTCATGTTCATTATCATCCTTATCTTCATCATTGTCATTATCATTATCCTCTCCCTCATTATCACTAGACTCAGTGTCTAATAGCTCAATAGTAAGCTTGCAGTCCTTCTTAAAGATAATGATCTTGAAGCAGTTCTCATCTGTCATTGCCACCTCAGACTTCTTCTGATAGCCCTGTTCTAAATGGACTCGCTGGTGTGCTGTCTCACACAGACCACCTGTTGCTCCTTTCTTGCTCTCTTTCAAAAATGTTTCATAGCACTCAATACAGGTTTCATCAGAGACCAAATGTTGGAGCTGCCGTACAGCATTGGACACAATCTTGTCCAGAGTAAAAGCAATGTATGCGTGGATACCAAATAGTTCTCGTAGTGTGTCCTCATAGCTATTACTCTCCATGTTACCATCTAGTACATTCTTAACCATGTCTAACAGTGCTGGGTAATAATCTTCTACCTCAATCTCTGTCTTGGGTTTTCGACTCAAGTGTGACCTGCACTTTAGTGGGAATCGGAATTTGAAATAGTTCGATTTAAAGGAAGGTCATTTGTAAAATTAGGTAGAAGACAATGAATGCCTTTTTGCAAGCGTGCCGGGAGGCGTGCGAACGTCAAGAGTTCGATTCGACGGGCGCCCGGTTAAAATATGCCCAGGAAAATATCAGTAAGGCTTCGGAACAAGTTATTTACAAGTGGTGCTCACTCTACAGGCCTCTAGGAATGCAAGTCTACCAGCTGACTTGGTATCCACCAATCCCTCAGTCCACCATCAACGCAGAACGAAGTTCAAACGAATATCGAAAAAACGAAAAAAGAACAAGAAAACAACGCGTGAAGAGAAATGATAAAAATACCTTCACAACAAACACAACACTACCTCTGCTCCCCTCCTATCGCTGCTGTGATAATAAGCCATAACGGAGTAATGCAACAAGGCAGAGGGGGGCAAGGTATTTCTGTATACAAAACACTCAGTTTCTTCTCTACCTTATAATTCCCCCTTCCCGACATCAGCTGAGCTGATATGTTTCGTTATCGCGGTATACACAGTTTATGATTTCTCAAATCAGACCTCTCGAGGCAAGTTAATGTGGTGGGGATATACACACAACTTGTGTCTCTCTGCTTGGGTATCAACACTATCAACAGACCAGCATGGCTTGGAATACTTTGCTCGTCTGTGCTTGAGTTTTGTATTTTTTTCTCGACCTACTACGAAACAAGAACTAGCAATACGGGTTTAGTTTTTTCCTCTCCTTCAAGACTCAAGCTAGGTACGGAATTCTTTCATAAAATTTTCAGAGATTCTCCCAGATTTCGAGGAATTATTCAAATTGTTTGGTCAAATTGAGGACCTAAGACAAAAGAGAAAGGAGGGAGAGAAAACAAAATAAGCTGAGCGTAGAATAGACATGTACCAAGATATCTACATAACAATATTATTTAACCTTGCCTAGTCTGGTGGTTCACAGATTGGCACCCCAGATTATGGAGGCACGAATTTCTTTCAAGGTTATGTGATAATTCCTCATAAATACTACAGATTGCTTACTTACAGTAAACATAGGTTCCAAGGTCAATGATACCACTATCTAGCTGTCCACACATTAGCTGTCTCAATGGATGACAGCTATCTGATAAATCTTTAGATAGGCTAGATGTTAAAACAGGGAGTAAACTAACGTCTCGCAGTGGAACTAAGAAAGAATAGAAAGATAGCCAAATAGACATGGGTAGAGATTTTTTGCTTCTCTTTATTGCCTTGCTGGCTGACATTGCCATCATGGAATGAAATAAAAAAACAAAAGAACAGCTAAGTTCAGTTCAACACTCTACCTATAACAGACGAAAATTCGGAGATTGCTAAAGAAAAAGGATATATATAAAAAAAAAAAACATAATGACAGAGGCTTACCTTAAGATTCAACCGTTTAAAACAATTTTTTTCGGAAAATTAAAACGATATAAGGTACCTACTGAAGGCAATTTCAAAATGGGAGCACTTGAATTTACATTTTCAGTTGAGCTTTTCTAGCCAACCATTTACATGGAGTAAGCAACTGTTGATGAGTTTGTTATCTTTGGAGCTCATATAACATTTTAACTGATAATACTTGTAATTAAAACACCTCAAGTACCTAATACAAACACTTTCACACTTGGAGAGAAAGAAAGGACCCAATTGTTTGACTGTGAAGCACTCTCTGAAATGTACCCTCATTATTCTGAGTTCTGACCAAGAAGAGGTTAGAATCTGTATTTCATTAACTAGAAGACAATGTACCACAAAGGAAAAGCTTAATGCTATTTCAGCTAATGATGATAAATACTGAGAAGGTGCCTTTACATAATGATGTAGTTAAAATAATAATTATTCTTCCAAGAGGAGAGTCAAACCTGAGACTCAGCTAGCTTGAATACAATGTACCTATTGTAACATCTGACTTATCAATTATTATTTTTCCAATGACCAGTAGGTAACTTGGGTAGGAATGTCATTCAACAATACAAAAAAATATGTAATTTAGCCATCAAGAGTACATTCAAAGAGTTAAATTCAGAGCTAAATGCAATGTAGGTCCCTATTGAATAGGTAGGTAGGTACCTAATCCACTGGATTTTTATTATCTTTATCCTTCTATTATCTCCCCCCCCCCTAAAATAATAAAAACTACATGGTAGACACTTACCAAATTTGTTGTGATGATCAGCTGACAATGGATGAGGTATGTACATTCCTATGTACAATTTTATGGTCTATGTACATTCCAGTATATACAAGTTTACATTATGTACATGATGGAGGAGAGATGGCTGGGGGAGTTTCACTGTTCAGGAACATCCTGGTCCTGGTCTGTTTCCTGGGAGTCTGTTGTTGATTGCTCAGGTGGTTCACTTTCTACTTTAGGTTCTACAAGAGTTTCTTCATTGGCAGGAGCAGTGTTCCTCTCAGGGAATGGTTCCTCTTCATAGGGAGACCACTTCTCACTATCCTGGGTGCTCTGGTCTGGGTCATGTTCATTATCATCCTTATCTTCATCATTGTCATTATCATTATCCTCTCCCTCATTATCACTAGACTCAGTGTCTAATAGCTCAATAGTAAGCTTGCAGTCCTTCTTAAAGATAATGATCTTGAAGCAGTTCTCATCTGTCATTGCCACCTCAGACTTCTTCTGATAGCCCTGTTCTAAATGGACTCGCTGGTGTGCTGTCTCACACAGACCACCTGTTGCTCCTTTCTTGCTCTCTTTCAAAAATGTTTCATAGCACTCAATACAGGTTTCATCAGAGACCAAATGTTGGAGCTGCCGTACAGCATTGGACACAATCTTGTCCAGAGTAAAAGCAATGTATGCGTGGATACCAAATAGTTCTCGTAGTGTGTCCTCATAGCTATTACTCTCCATGTTACCATCTAGTACATTCTTAACCATGTCTAACAGTGCTGGGTAGTAATCTTCTACCTCGATCTCTGTCTTGGGTTTCTCCTTTTATTTCTCAGCAGCAGAGCGGAGAGCTCATGAGCAGAAAATAATATCAAACAGGCTTGGATTTAAAATACAAAAAATTGTTTTTTCGCCTTTCCTTTTATTTCTCAGCAGCAGAGCGGAGAGCTCATGAGCAGAAAATAATATCAAACAGGCTTGGATTTAAAATACAAAAAATTGTTTCTCTCTGTCTGCACTGTAAACGTCTTCACCTCACGCTAATACAATCAATGTATTATTTCACGCAAGGTGCACGGAAAAAAAGAAAAATAATTCAGTAGGTAGGTAGGAACCGACTTTCCCATTTTTTCGTGCCTTTATTCCGTAGTCCTATTACCAATATTACGTACGTACCTACTATACCAACGCGACGTACCGCTTGCGGTCCCCTTTTCTCGAGGTCTACAAGTTTACGCAGGTACCTTTCTATACTTGGGCACTTACGCAGAAGAAAAATAGGTACCTACCGAGATCATTATGTGCGTTTTGTTTTCACAAATCCACTGCCAAAGTTGGTTACTTTCGTATTAAATAAAGTACGATATGTATATGTAGGTACTAACAGCAGTAGGTACCCATTCCGTCTACTGTAGGTACTTGAAATAGGTACACTTGGGTATTTCATAAACTATTCGGAGGTACATACCTACCTATCTTCAGTAGGTAGCTAATAAAGTCGCATACTCATTAGACAGGCCTAGATATACCTACCTCTTAGTCGTTAATTCAACTGTAATAAGTAGGTACCTACATACCTACTGATTTTTCGTCGTCTGTAGATACCTACCTACTAATTTTTCAACATCCATCATCTTTAAAATATTGGGAATTTACCCATTAGGTAATTTTCAGCTTCCTAGAATACCTAGGTACCTACCTTAGAGTACATTACCTAAACTCATCGAAATTAATTACCTATTTGCGACGGTCGACGGTCGCATATTAGCAAACTTATCCACATGTAGATGGCATGACTGAATGACGCACACCTAGGTTCCTACTTAGCTCAGTAGGTAGGTAGGAACCGACTTTCCCATTTTTTCGTGCCTTTATTCCGTAGTCCTACTACCAATATTACGTACGTACCTACTATACCAACGCGACGTACCGCTTGCGGTCCCCTTTTCTCGAGGTATACGAGTTTACGCAGGTACCTATCTATACTTGGGCACTTACGCAGAAGAAAAATAGGTACCTACCTAGATCATTATGTGCGTTTTGTTTTCACAAATCCACTGCCAGAGTTAGTTACTTTAGTATTAAATAAAGTACGATATGTAGGTACTAACAGCAGTAGGTACCCATTCCGTCTACTGTAGGTAGGTACTTGAAATAGGTATACTTGGGTATTTCATAAACTATTCGGAGGTACAAACATACCTATCTTCAGTAGGTAGTAGGTAGCTAATAAAATCGCATACTCATTAGACAGGCCTAGATATACCTACCTCTTAGTCGTTAATTCAACTGTAATAAGTAGGTACCTACATAGGTACCTACTGATTTTTCGTCGTCTGTAGATACCTACCTACTAATTTTTCAACATCCATCATCTTTAAATTATTGGGAATTCACCCATTAGGTAATTTTCAGCTTCCTAGAATACCTAGATACCTACCTTACAGTACATTACCTATACTCATCGAAATTAATTACCTATTTGCGACGGTCGCACATTAGCAGACTTATCCACATCATGTAGATGGCATGACTGAATGACGCACACCTAGGTTCCTACTTACCTACATGAGGAGGTAATCTACCTACCCATTTCTGAGGGATTCCTCTCTTTTAAAAAAAAAAAAAAAATATATATACATCTGGAGGATCTGCCTGTGAAATAAATGGTACATAAGAGGGTTAGGTGGAAGAGAATGACCGAGACAAAAACTTCGCCTCTTCAGTTGATAACGAGGTGGGGTCTAAGTTTTATGTCACCGAGGGGAAAAAAGTGAGATTGCAAAAAGAGACTTTTTGTTCGTTTGTATTTCTGTACGTCTAGCGTCTGTTCAAGATCAACACGAGACACCACACTAGGTCTCCTAACTAAAGGATGTGGGAGAGGAAGTAAGGGAACAGGAACCAAGGAGTGTGTTTTGCCCATCTGATGAGGGACCCATGATGATAATGATAAAAATTAATTTGTCAAATGCACTGATGAGGGACAGCTTTCCTACTGATGAGGGACATGTTACACAAAAGGTGAACTATTACACAGACAAAAAGAGACCAAGAGATCTTTACAGTCACATCCAAGCAAGTGCATTTGACCTCTATGAAAGAAGTTACTGCTAAATGAGGCATGGAATGGTATTGGTATCACAAATCAACACATCAACCATAGTAAAATCTGCACAAGAGAAGAACATTAACGGTTAGAGATATTGTAAAAGTTAAGGTAAAAGAACACTCAAATAATTATCATTTAATAGGATAAGGAAAGTCGTGTGATGTTCGCACCAGATTTTTATTTACTTTCTATTCTATTCTATCACTTATCCAGATATCAACCAAAGTCAATATTGCTTCAGACTTGGAAAAAAAATCCCTTTTTTTGATACTTTATATGATTCCTTATTACTTATCACGGAAGAATCGATGAGGACCTGAGAAGAACAAAGTAGAGTTCTGGTGTTTCCTGTTGACTTCATCATATCCACAGTCCAGAGCTGGGCTATTAGAAATGAATACCTGGGTTATACTTTTTCTAGTTCTACCTGGGATATTGCTTATAATTCTACCTAGGATATAGCTTATAACTAGTTCTATTACTTGCCATCAAACAATTTTACTGCCTATGATGACATTATGCATCAGCCAAATTTCTTTTTTAATTTATTTGATTAGTGTCTTTAGCAAATTTACTACCGTTCCCAAACACCAAGTGTGAAGAGATTAATATTATAGTTGCTACCTGGATAGTTGAATGAGCATTTCATACACTTGAAACTTCTTCACTTTTCACAGAAATGGAAACTAAAAAAAAAAAAAAAATCATGTTGAAATATTTGGAGATATCACAGAGAGTAGAGAGGGAGCAGAGAGAACATTCCAGTCTGAAAGCAGAAGAGAGAATGAGCTCGGACAAAAATCTAGGTCTGAAGAAACCTCCCCTTGACCCCCAACTACCAAAAACCATGTAGGGGGTCAGGGGAATTGTAGGAAGTTGAGGGGAAGATTCTCCTACATTTTAAGGCTACCCGGGCGGGAATCGAACCCGCGGCCTAGCGCTTACAAGGCAGACGCACTACCAACTAAGCTAACTAGGCTGGCCCCTCCGGGAATTTTTTAGCCCATAGTTTATTCAATTGTGATTAAAGAAAATCAGTACCTATGTGGCCCGTCCCTCCGGGAATTTTTTAGCCCGTAGTTTATTCGATCGTGATTAGAGAAAATCAGTACCTATGTACCTACTAATATTCAGTTTATTATTATTCTTGATTTGATTTTTTGATTTTACTTTCATGTAATGATTTAAAATCAAGACTAGAGCTTGTTCTCCCTTTATTCCCAATATAAGGTTTAAGTCACCCATCCATTTATTGGCCTTGCTCAGTGTAGCTTATGATAGGTGACGCTAAAACCAGTCTTAAAATAATGACTGAAGTGTCATCTAAAACTTTCTCACTTTGAATTCACTGGTCGTCGCAAAAAATTTCAAAATCAGTTGTGAGAAAAGGTGAAAAAAAAATCCCTTAAAAACAGGTTTTTTTTGGTTTCATGGTTCTCTGGGCAAAATTTGCACCACCATTTCCGTGTTCCTGGTAAAAAGACCTATAATATGATAAGGGGACAGACAGACTGATGACACCGAAGCAAATACAATAGCCCATCCACTAAACCTTTTTTTATTACTATCATAATAATAAAGGAAGGACAGGCTAAAAACTCAAGACTGAAGATCTTCTATGTGGTTTTTTTGGTTTCATGGTTCTCTGGACAAAATTTGCACCACCATTTCCGTGTTCCTGGTAAAAAGACCTATAATATGATATGGGGACAGACAGACTGATGACACCAAAGCAAATACAATAGCCCATCCACTATACCTTTTTTTATTACTATTGTAATAATACAGGAAGGACAGGCTAAAAACTCAAGACTGAAGATCCTCTATGTGGTGCTATAATTACTTTGATGGAAGTAGATACTTACAAAGTTGACTACATCCATAATGTTGTCTTCAACAGGGTGTGTGCAGTCAACAGTGAACTTGCGCTCTTCCTTCTTCTTCTTTTTCAAACCCTTGCCCTTGATTACTGACTTTGGCTTCTTGGGGGCTGATGGGGCCTTCTTGATGGCAGGGTGTTCACAACGCATGTCTCTATTTAGCGAGACTGTACAGGCGAAATTTTGTAAACAAATGGAAAATTCGGTTATAGCTGGGTAGGTATGTCATACTTGAAAGAAATAATCAAGGAAGAAAAAACACATGGTTCCCTTGTTGAATACGAGACTTTCATCCTTGACTTGGAAGTTGGGATTATCTATATTCTATGCCTACCTTACTAGAGCAGTTGTCGAAATGCTCGCCTGGTAATCAGGAGGGAGTAGGTTCAATTCCAGGCCGAGGTATGGAATTTCACGAAATATTAGATCACGTAAGTATGACGATACTTTGGACACATTTGGCTTTAAGACTATTGAAATCAAAGTGTTCATAGACTTTTAATTTTATTGATGATGGGGGGAGTAGAAAATCAAGGAATATTTGTGTCCAATTTTACGTCACCACTTAAGCAGTCCATTATACAACGTACCCATACAAATCCTCCCAAGACTTATTTTATAATTATAAAACATTTTGCCTGCAGAAAAATCAGGGTAGAGTGTTATCTAAAACCCATATGGGCGTATACACTACGGTCGATCGACATCCCCTGGAACTCATATAAAGTAGTCGAAATCAAAGGATTGGTGTGAAGTGGGGGGAATATGTTTACAGTGAGGATGTGATTCCTTCGATGTCAAATAACCAAAGTGTAGATGCTACTTAATGATACGATAGAAAGAACAGACTCAACAAATTTGTTAATATTAACTAAAGATTTTTGTATTTATAATGTAAGCAAGAAATAAATAAGTTAGAACTCAAGAGAACGTACATTCTCATCAAATGAAAAGGAAAAAGAAAGTATTATGAATAAACAAAATTTCATATTTGCAAAAAAAAAAAAATAATAATAATAATAATAAAACCTAAAGTATTGTTTTCCTATTTAACATTGAAAACGATAGGACGATTCTAAAGGGTCGTCAATCGTTTGAAAATTTACAGAATAATCATGACCATTTTGTTAGCTGATGTTCTCAACCAAATCTCATACATACAATAGTTTTTATCCTGGTCCTAAATACGAGGGAATAATGAGGAAGATAATGTGATATTTAGCTTGGAAACCAGGCAACTGAATCATCAAAATTCGGCATAAAAAACGTAGCTACGACATAGTTTGTAGTGCGCTTGCGCTTCTGAGATTTCATAGGGTGTCATAAGTAGGGATGTAAATGAGTTGCAAATATATCGATAAATCGATATATCGATATATCGGCCCCTCAAATATATCGATATCGATATATCGGGGGAAATATATCGATATATCGCCGATATATCGATATATTTAACAATTTTTCTTGTTTTGGGGGTTACAAGATATTTACACTGCGTTTTACGATAATAAGGCTACTTTTAGACCCTAGAGTTGCTTGAAATACCTAAACAAATTATTTAGGCAGGTAAAATAGGAATTTTTATATTTATAAAAAACAAAAATAAAACAAAATCACTCATTTAACTTACTATCACAAAAAATAAAATACACAAACACACACCCGCACCCCCCCCCACACACAGCACACACACACACACACACACACGGACCTTTGGCCGGAACCCTTTTTTTGGGGCAATTTTATTGGACCATAAAACGTCCACATCCATCAAAAAACGAAGGTCGAAAAATTTGTCGATCACAATACTTTCGTCATTTTATAAAATAAGGAAAGTAATAGGTAAATAACATCATCATCATCATCTAGGTACTTTTATAAAATAATGAAAGAGTATATAGGTAAATAACATAATCATCATCTAGGTACTTTGCCTTTTCCCATGTTGGCGTTTTTAGTCGGTCCACCTATCTACACCATTGGTGTTTCGTCAGGATGAACCAACTTGGTTTCGGCGAGTTTATTTTTACGGAGTGCGGCTGCGGATGCCCTTCCGCTACTCCAACCACGTCAAGACAATAATATGAAAAGCAACCCAATATAAAATTCTGGTTGAAAAAACAATAGAATAGGTAGGTAGGTAAAGGTAAAGGAACGGAAAGAGCAAAAAAGGCAAATGTAAAAATAAGTATAATGTAAACAGCAAAATGTTCAAACTTTCAAATTTCAAAAAGTTCAAATTTTTAATCGAATTTCTTTCATTTCAAAAATGTTGCACCACAAAATCCACAAATAATGTTAATGGCATAAGAAAAACACGAGAGGGCGTGTGTGTTGATTTTTTTTCAGTGACGGAGCGCCACAAAAAAAAAAGTGTTAAATTTAAATTTGCACGGAATTGTCATTGAAGTATTTGAAGTTGAGAAACGTCCAGCGTGGATAAAACTGGGACGGGTGACCGATATATCGCCGGATAATTGTCGATATATCGACGATATATCGCCAAAAAAATATATCGATATATATCGATATATCGACGAAAAATATATCGATATATATCGGTTTTCGATATATCGCAACATCCCTAATATCACTAGTATCACTGATAAAATTTTGCAAAAAAAGTCTCCTATCATTCAAATCTTTTGTTTCTGTGTATAAAATAAAGTTCAAAAAGGTGTTTCATTCCTTGCTAAACCTGAGAAATTCGTTCCCCAAGACTATGTGATTTCAATCGCGAAAGAAGGTTGATCAAGAGCACCATTTGACAGAAGTGCTCTGTGATCTATACAATATCTGAGAGGTTGGTTATCGAAAAAAATTGACATTTGAAGTTCGTAAAGTTAATTATTTATTTAAGGATCTCCAGAAGAGACTGCGAAATCGGACGATCGGCCGTTTACATCTGGAGATCCTGGGTTCAAATCCCGTCTGGGATGGTTTTCTCTAA
Source organism: Diaphorina citri (assembly GCF_000475195.1). Classification (NCBI taxonomy): domain Eukaryota; kingdom Metazoa; phylum Arthropoda; class Insecta; order Hemiptera; family Psyllidae; genus Diaphorina; species Diaphorina citri. Next base: position 195,551 of record NW_007377539.1, on the reverse strand, counting down.
CTAAATCAAAGCTGGCAAGACATGAATATGAAAATTCGACATTAATAATGCCAAAATACGATAAAAAAAAATAATAATAATAATAAAAATCGGTTCCGCCTCGTAGCACAAAGTCAAGTACTGACTTGAGAAGGTACCTATCAGCTGTTTCCTCGTGTCTAGACTATGTAGGTTCTTGATAACATACCTTATGCAAGGTATCTTCATAATACACCAATACCTTATTATGCCAATATATAACCTTTCAAATTCTCCGAGATCGGGTGTCGAGTACCAGTAACCTTTCTACTTATTGTTGGGAGTCTACTGTCTGACATTTCATCGAGTTGAATAATTTCACACGCTCAGCTATTTAATTAACATAATATACATACATCCTCCATACATTAAGGCGAAAAAATCTGAGCACAAGCATCATTAAATTTGCTTTTACGGATGGGTATATCATTTATTTCATTACATAACTTTTTATCTCATGTTTTGGGTATGAAAGTTTCAATAATTGGAAATGTGGATTAAAAAAAGCTCATCCTCCATTAGTAAGTACCTAATCAGCTATCATGATTCATGACATTTCCCCGTGTTTGTTTGGGCGTTTCTTTGCAAAATGACACTCTCAAAGTACTGACAACATTCAACATACACTGGGAACCTGATACTCAGCTCTCCAAACACACATTGCGCTGTTTTAGGTCAGGGATAAAATGTTGCTGGGGGTGGTTGGGTGAGTTGAATAATTTCACACGCTCAGCTATTTAATTAACATAATATACATATACATCCTCCATACATTAAGGCGAAAAAATCTGAATCCAGCGCACAAGCATCATTTGCTTTTACGGATGGGTATATCATTTATTTAATTACATAACTTTTTGTCTCATGTTTTGGGTATGAAAGTTTCAATAATTGGAAATGTGGATAAAAAAAAGCTCATCCTCCATTAGTAAGTACCTAATCAGCTATCATGACATTTTCCCGTGTTCGTTTGGGCGTTTCTTCGCAAAATGACACTCTCAAAGTACTGACAACATACACTGGGAACCTGATACTCAGCTCACCAAACACACATTGCGCTGTTTTAGGTCAGGGATAAAATGTTGCTGGGGGTGGTTGGGTTGGGAGGACTGGGTAGCCATTGTGGCAAGGTCTGTAGGGGTGGGTGTCGAGGGTAAGGTTGAAAGATGTAAACAAAAAGGCGAAGAAGTTCGCCGGAGTATGTGATATGAAAATGTAATTGAAAAGAAAACAAGAGTATTGATCCCCCTCACGCGAGATATTGTAAGACATAATGTGTTTTCAAGCCGGCTTGTGATGAGCTAGAACGCCAGACGGAAACATATTACAAGTGTTCAGTATTGATTTCTTCAGCTTTGTGTGAAACAAAGAAGCTTATAGGAATGGGTTTGAAACAAAGTACGCGCAGTCTGTAATTGGAATTTGAATTGAAATTACCTACATGTACAAGTAGTTGAAATTTGTAATGGTAATTGGAATTACATCACACAATTTTTTACAACCCAAATCTTAATCGCCCACAAATTTATCAAAAATATTCCAGACCATTTCACCACCGGTAAAAACGAAGTCTAGACCTGATTGAATAATTACCCTCTGAAATCAGCAAAATCGAAAGATTATCAAGGTTATGTTTTATGGGATAAAATTTATGATAAGATTTTATTAAACTGGGTAGGTATTTTTCGTTTCAAAATAATAAAAATTCGAATCCCTAATCGCTGTTATAAAAAGAGAAGTTTTAAATGGGAATACAAGCGGTGCTTGCGTTCTATTGCACATTATTGAATCATGCTTTCATGCTGATAATTTCCCCTCCTTTAGTTTTCGCTCAGACTTGCACCTCCCACTTTTTGTTCCCTTATCACCCCCTTAGTTTTTTTTTGAACAAGCGATGTAAATTGCGGACGGCAGCGCGGCTGGTGCTAGATATTTGCATACGATCACATGTGACGCTATGTGCGGTACGCGATCTTATGTAGATTTTACAATCATTGGGTCATTTTTTTCTTTCCTTTTTTTAGGTCAGGAACTGGGAACTTCGCCTCTCCTTCCACAAGTAATTTTTTGAGAGATTCTATTTACCCTAACAGGGTAGTAAGACTAGTAAGCATAAAATACAGCTTAGTCAAAACTCACACAAAGGGCCATCGGGCCAAAAAATCTACTAAGACTTCCTTTATGTGTTGACTGTTGAACGTGCCGAATTTAACCAAAAATCGAACTAAAAGTAAGAGAGGTGAAACCAACAAACAAAAAGACAGAAAAACCGTAGGAAACTTGGAACAACTACAAGTAGGTAGCATAGGTACTAGTTTCATGTTGATTGTACCTATTTAAAAACGAGGTTCATTTATTTTCACTGGAAATACCATACACAAAAAGCCAACTCTGAGGCTTAAGCGTAGGGGCAAACAGACCCAAAATTTGGGTTAAGCTTGCTCGGTAGCAAGGCCATACTAGAATGACTACCAGAAAATGCAACAAGGACTTTGTCCTGAGGTCTCATCATCTTGGATTTACCAAGAGCAGCACGGAACTTGTGATTCAAATATTGAAGCAAGCAAGCTCTGTAAATAAAAATCAAAAAGAAAATAGCCATTAGCTTACGGTAAGGTAGTTAAATAACAAACTGAATCAGAGTTATTTATTCTTATTATTTTATTTAAAATTCTTTTCATTTTATAATTTGAAATTCTTATTTAATCCTTTGTTTGATAAGAGTATCCAAAAGACACTAGCTGCATTGTCTTATTAGATATTTACCTATATTTATAAAAAAATCTTACTTGCAATAAATATCCTTCAACCTCAGGACCACTTCTCCATTGTTTGTATTGCATCTTGGGCATAACTTATCTGCTCTGGAAAAAGAAAAGACAACTAAATTGAACAATTTGGCTTTATGTCAAAGGTAATTACTTACCTCATTAGCTCTCAAATGATTTTTACAAAATTTACCTTTAGGTCGACATCGACAGTCAAGAATCAAGTGTAAGGATATAAGTTCAAGAGAGATCTCAAGTTCTTGGGTTCCTTGAGAAAAATAGTAGGCATTTATTTGTAGTCTATACATACCATATCTTTCACCACATACTGGCAGGCGTAACACAGAGAGCGTTGAAGATTATCCGGGCCCTCATTATCCTCTGTCCTACTGACTTTTTCATTCGGTGTGTACTGCATCCCATTGACTATTTGATTTGGTATGTCCTCCGACCCGTTAACACTTTTCTCAGGTATATCCTGCGAGCCAACTGTTTGATTCACGTCTGTCGTGACTATTTATTTGTAGTCTATACATACCATATCTTTCACCACATACTGGCAGGCGTAACACAGAGAGCGTTGAAGATTATCCGGGCCCTCATTATCCTCTGTCCTACTGACTTTTTCATTCGGTGTGTACTGCATCCCATTGACTATTTGATTTGGTATGTCCTCCGACCCGTTAACACTTTTCTCAGGTATATCCTGCGAGCCAACTGTTTGATTCACGTCTGTCGTGACTTTGGATGCGTGATCAGGAGATTCCGAGCTGATGTTGACGTGACTCAGTTGTTCTCTAGTGGCGTTAGACACGTAACGTGAAAATCTCGTGGCTCCCATGGAAGAGCTGGCTAGATCAGCTCTGGTGTCTAGAGGTGCCTGAACATAAACAAACAATAAGGATCTTACTAACAAATAATAAGGATCTTACTTTCTTATAATAGACAAGTTGCGCTTACTTAGGTGAAGTTTCAAAGTCAAAGAGCAGAAAAAAAAGAGGAACTAGTTGACGTGACTCAGTTGTTCTCTAGTGGCGTTAGACACGTAACGTGAAAATCTCGTAGCTCCCATGGAAGAGCTGGCTAGATCAGCTCTGGTGTCTAGAGGTGCCTGAACATAAACAAAACTATTTAAAAACGAGGTTCATTTATTTTCACTGGAAATACCGTACACAAAAAGCCAACTCTGAGGCTTAAGCGTAGGGGCAAACAGACTTACAATTTGGGTTAAGCTTGCTCGTTTTGTCTTCCGTGTCCGTGAGATAGGCATGACATTTATCTCACGGTCTTATATTACGAATCTACGAATTTATTTAAAGTATGATTGAGGCGAGGTGTGCCATTAGGTGAACAACTCCAATCAGTCAATAACCCCTCCGGGGCGGCAATCCTCATCCCAATACCTCCATTCGATGACACCCCTAGGGGTTTATCACAGCAAGAAGTCACGAATCTGATCTTCCATTTCATTTAAACTCTTCTCCTGTAAGCATTTCTTCAGAATGCCCTCTCCAATGTCCTTGTCACTCGTCTGAAATTAAGAATAGAGATTTAGAATCATCTCCGTGGTTTTACAGGGACTTTTTTTTTAATTATGATGTTTGAGGTACAATGCTGAAGGGATGCAAGACATTTCACGTTATTTTACAACTCATTAGCTCTCAAATGATTTTTACAAAATTTACCTTTAGGTCGACATCGACAGTCAAGAATCAAGTGTAAGGATATAAGTTCAAGAGAGATCTCAAGTTCTTGGGTTCCTTGAGAAAAATAGTAGGCATTTATTTGTAGTCTATACATACCATATCTTTCACCACATACTGGCAGGCGTAACACAGAGAGCGTTGAAGATTATCCGGGCCCTCATTATCCTCTGTCCTACTGACTTTTTCATTCGGTGTGTACTGCATCCCATTGACTATTTGATTTGGTATGTCCTCCGACCCGTTAACACTTTTCTCAGGTATATCCTGCGAGCCAACTGTTTGATTCACGTCGGTCGTGACTTTGGATGCGTGATCAGGAGATTCCGAGCTGATGATGACGTGACTCAGTTGTTCTCTAGTGGCGTTAGACACGTAACGTGAAAATCTCGTAGCTCCCATGGAAGAGCTGGCTAGATCAGCTCGGGTGTCTAGAGGTGCCTGAATATAAACAAATAATAAGGATCTTACTTTCTTATAATAGACAAGTTGCGCTTACTTAGGTGAGGTTTCAAAGTCAAAGAGCAGAAAAAAAACTAGGGAATTTTTCTTTTTCTTCTAGACTTCTAGATCCCGAGATAAATCGATTTAAAATACCTAAGATGTATTGAGTTTTCCTGTACAACTGAACCTTTTAAGAAGCATTGATCGAAGTAAGAGAATTTTTCCAATTGTTTTCAGGGTAGGTCCTTATTCAATTTTCCTTCTTCTAAATAATCTGTGGCCCGCCATGTGTAAGCTCTTGGAAAAAATGTCCCACTATGCAGTTTGAGTTCGAAATCCCTGCAGTAAAAATACGCCATCACACCGATTCACACTTACCTTACACAGCAGGCAAGTATTGTTCACATTCATACTGGTAAGATCTAGAGAGAGTTTATCAGCGGTACGAAACACAGTGGATACTGTCGATGGGAAATTGGTTTGCAGATCTGTGACGAAACTTTCCGCAGCCTTCTGAAGACTGGCCAGAGGATCTGCCTGTGAAATAAATGGTACATAAGAGGGTTAGGTGGAAGAGAATGACCGAGACAAAAACTTCGCCTCTTCAGTTGATAAAACGAGGTGGGGTCTAAGTTTTATGTCATCGAGGGGAAAAAAGTGAGATTGCAAAAAGACGATTTTGCATTTTGTTCGTATTTCTGTACGTCTAGCGTCTGTTCAAGGTCAACACACAAAGGGCTATTCGGTCACTAGATTTTGAACCCAACTAGATCTTTGGGCCCCTGAGCGGGCTTTTTTTTCTCAGTGAGTTCTATGTCAAGTGTGCCGAGAGGTGCGTGAACGTCAAGAGTTTGAGCGACGCCCCACCTATATTAACTCGAAATAGTTTTGATTGTGTTGACAGTTTTTTCACTGATCAACCAACACTTTATGATCCTAATACCTACTTAGTTATATTACCACGAAACAGTTTTGACGGTTTATTAACTGATCAACCAACACTTTATGATACTAATACTTACCAATGTGGCTAGGGATGGCACATGCACAGGTGACAGATCATTGAATATGTTATAATAGATGACTTCCTTGGAACTGAAATCGCGTAGGGGCCTCAGAGTGATTATGTCTCCCGTCCTGTCATCACTGAAACCCTGGGGAATTTATTTACATTATTCATTTAACTATAGCATGGGAGGGCGTTAAACAGGGAGCAAACCAGTTTAGTCCACCTGGGGGACTTTAAACAGGGAGTATGCCAGCCTCAATTTCCCTTGGGTATCCACTCTTAAAATTTGTAGCCAAAACCAAATGTCAGCCCAAAGCAATCACCCTAGTTAGGGTTCATTGAGAGGCTGACGAAAAACGCCGATCCCGTCTGTACACGGGAAAAAAAGACGAAGAAAAAGAAGATTTACCGTATAGCATGAGTGCAGTTAATAACAGTTCACGAAAGACAAGTAGATAGCCAATTATCATCACTCTAAAACTAGTTAAAGAAGTTACTCGTATTAGATGTACAATCATTTAGGATCCCTGAAGGAACAAGAACGTAATGTTTAGTACTCCACAGTAGCGTTTTGGCAGCAAAGAAATGGAGACAATATGTTTCATTTACTAGGAGACAACTAAAATGATCAATATATTCCAAGTATGTACATATTAAGTACCTACTCTTACATTTTTCTATCACTATTATTTTATTTTTACTTTCTACTACTAAAGTATAGCGAAGTTATCAAGCTATACTGGTTTTGATAGGTTTCATTACCACATCTAACGGCACATGAGCTCCTTTTCCCAGGGATATGTTGGCGATGATTTTGGTTGCCAAATCTGTTTGAGTCTCTGCCGTGAATATTTTCGTACAATTCAACTTCTTGGCTGCTTGGAGGAGTAGATTTTGCCTGAAAACGAAACCAAAACATTTTTGTAATAGGTTTATTTCAAGATTTTTTTTTAAGTTATTAATATCAAATCTGTCATTTTACATAAGTAGGTACATGTGGTACATAAGTATTTGGTTCTCTCACCTCAGTGTTTGCAACAAGTACTGTCTGGAAGACAGTGTCGTGACCGTTTGGAACATTTTGTTTATTTCACTGTCCTTAGCAAATTGCTCGAGAGGTAGCTCGGCCACATCAGTATACAGTTTCATATTGTCTGGCTCTAGTGCTTGCTCCAGACAGGTGAAATAGCTATCGAAATACTTCATGGCAGTTGCTATCTGTGCATTGTTGGCCTTCCTCTCACTAATGCTGACTTGGGATATACTGCCATCTGGGAATGAAGAATTAGATAAAAAGCAAATGTAATGTCACTTGTAAGAGTTGTAGGGTTTTAAGTTAAGCATTATTCAACATGATTTGAGCCTAGATGGACAACCAATTGAGGACACAATAAGTGTTATTGGTCATATTGTAGTGTGTAGCACACTTGCTCTTTTGAGGATATTCAGGAGTTGGTTGAAAACTTGCAAAGTAGCATATCCTAGCAGATGACAGGAGAAACCTTACCTAAGGTATACTGCCATCTGGGAATGAAGAATTAGATAAAAAGCAAATGTAATGTCACTTGTAAGAGTTGTAGGGTTTTAAGTTAAGCATTATTTAACATGATTTGAGCCTGGATGGACAACCAACTGAGGACGCAATAAGTGTTATTGGTCATATTGTAGTGTGTAGCACACTTGCTCTTTTGAGGACAATTTTATTCAGGAGTTGGTCGAAAACTTGCAAAGTAGCATAGGTATCCTAGCAGATGACAGGCGAAACCTTACTTAGGAGAAGGGAGAGGATGAAGAAAAAGAAAGGTGGAAAGAAAGAGGGAGATTAAAAGGGAGGGAAAATGACTAGAACGACAGAGGAGTGAGAAGGAAGGAATGTGAGAGGGGAGGGAGAGAGCTAGAGAATAGGGGACTCACCATCTATGTAGATAGCACACACTGAGAAGAGAATTCTCTTATGACTGGATAGCTGCATGCCTTCCTGCAGTAAATGTAGCAAGGCCATACTAGAATGACTACCAGAAAATGCAACAAGGACTTTGTCCTGAGGTCTCATCATCTTGGATTTACCAAGAGCAGCACGGAACTTGTGATTCAAATATTGAAGCAAGCAAGCTCTGTAAATAAAAATCAAAAAGAAAATAGCCATTAGCTTACGGTAAGGTAGTTAAATAACAAACTGAATCAGAGTTATTTATTCTTATTATTTTATTTAAAATTCTTTTTATTTTATAATATGAAAATCCTATTTAATCCTTTGTTTGATAAGAGTATCTAAAAGACAATAGCAGCATTGTCTTATTAGATGAAAAAAAAAAAATCTTACTTGCAATAAATATCCTTCAACCTCAGGACCACTTCTCCATTGTTTGTATTGCATCTTGGGCATAACTTATCTGCTCTGGAAAAAGAAAAGACAACTAAATTGAACAATATGGCTTTATGTCAAAGGTAATTACTTACCAGCATTTAATCTGAACTTGAACCTCTAGTCTAACATGATAAGCAAGAAGTTACCTCTCTTGCTTCAAGCAAGAGAGGTAACTTAAAATATCAACCAAGAAATAGCATTTCAGCATTACTTGAAGAAGAATTTAAAGGGGAAATGAAGAAGTCTCATTCAAATATTGCATCTTGGGCATAACTTATCTGCTCTGGAAAAAGAAAAGACAACTAAATTGAACAATATGGCTTTATGTCAAAGGTAATTACTAATTACTTACCAGCATTTAATCTGAACTTGAACCTCTAGTCTAACATGATAAGCAAGAAGTTACCTCTCTTGCTTTAAGCAAGAGAGGTGACCTAAAATATCAACCAAGAAATAGAATTTCAGCATTACTTGAAGAAGAATTTAAGTAAAGGGGAAATGAAGAAGTCTCATTCAATGCCAGGTCTAGTTTCTGAAGGTCTTAGGGCTTCTGCAAAAGTTAAGACACTTACAACCATCAATAATTTTAGCTCACTCAAATTCTATGATCCCCCGGTCTAGACCAGAGTCAAGTTTCTTACCAGAAGTTTTTACCTAAGACAGTCAGCATAGTTAGCTTTGAGGGTAGCATGTCTGAATTGTAAGTGCTAGGTCACAGGTTTGATTCCCACCCAGGGTGGATTTTATTCTATACATTTAAGGTTTATTCTCAGAACAGCTGGGTTTCTCCTATCCTGTCTTCCTTCTCTCTTCCCTTTCGGGACGCCAAAACCTTTGCAACGTGAGATAGGCATGACCTTTATCTCACGGTCTTATATTACGAATCTACGAATTTATTTAAAGTATGATTGAGGCGAGGTGTGCCATTTGGTGAACACCTCCAATCAGTCAATAACCCCTCTGCGGCGGCAATCCTCATCCCAATACCTCCATTCGATGACACCCCTAGGGCTTTATCACAGCAAGAAGTCACGAATCTGATCTTCCATTTCATTTAAACTCTTCTCCTGTAAGCATTTCTTCAGAATACTCTCTCCAATGTCCTTGTCACTCGTCTGAAATTAAGAATGGAGATTTAGAATCAGCTCCGTGGTTCTACAGGGACTTTCTCATTAGAGATTTAGAATAAGCTCTGTGGTTTTACAGGGACTTTTTCATTAGAGATTTAGAATCAGCTCCGTGGTTTTACAGGGACTTTCTCATTAGAGATTTAGAATAAGCTCCGTGGTTTTCAGGGACTTTTCCATTAGAGATTTAGAATAAGCTCCGTGGTTTTACAGGGACTTTATTTTTATTGCGATGTTTTTGGTACGATGCTGAAGGGATGCAAGTCATTTCACGTTATTTTACAACTCATTGGCTTTCAAATGATTCTTAGAAAATTTAACCTTTAGGTCGACATCGACAGTCGACCTCAAGTGAGATCTCTAGTTCTTGGTTTCCTTGAAAAAAAAAAAAAATAATAATAATAATAAAAAATAGAGAAGTTTTTACCTAAGACAGTCAGCATAGTTAGCTTTGAGGGTAGCATGTCTGAATTGTAAGTGCTAGGTCACAGGTTTGATTCCCATCCAGGGTGGATTTTATTCTATACGTTTAAGGTTTATTCTCAGAACAGCTGGGTTTCTTCTATCCTGTCACATGTCCCTTCATTGTTTTTTTTTTTTTTTTTTTTTTCAATTTATCTTTTTAATTATTTTCTACAATGTTGTGTCCAGTAATCAATGTTCTGATCACATTGTTAACCACTCTTTCCCTTTATGTTTCAGGGCTTATCCTTTGTATTTGTGTGCATTGCTTTTACCTCTGATGTTTTGTGTTATTTCTTCATCCCCGTTCAGTACCTGTTCTTTGCTGCAAGCACGTGGGTGTGGGTCCATTACATTTACAACAATGAGCGAGGACTCACTGCAAGCACACTCATACTCTATTTTATCATTATTTTACTTGAGTCCAGTGTGAAGTAAGTTTTAGTTCTAAAATTTATCAAAAGCTTTAATTACTTGTGATGAGGCTGGGAGTTTTAGATTTAGGTAGATTCAGAAAAAATAAAAATAAAAGTAAAATAAAATAAGTACCTATTTAAAAATTTTATTGGACTTACATAAGTACTGAGAAATTGGATCATTTCCTTTTGGATCCTTGAGTTAAGGATCAAAGATCAATGCATGTTAGTTTCTAGTTAGGTGACCACCTGGCTTATTAATCTCATGCTGCTGGCTAGATTACAGGTTAAGCAGCATTGTGTGTGGTTGGTATATGGATAAGTCACTCACTTTCATACTATTGTTTTCCAGGTTCAAACCTGAGCACCGTCATGCACTCAACATAAATCTGTGTAAGCCATTTGCTGCCCATTGTATTGGGTTTCCTATAGTCACGACAAGGTATCAAAGAAATTCCTCTTCTAACTACGCGAGTCAATCATTAACTGTACTTTCTCTTCTTTGTATTCAGTATATTGTTTGAAATTTTGAGCACACGGTCATCATTGTCCAAAAATTTTGTTGGTAAAAAAAGACCCATTTTTCTCAGATCTCAATAAGGATTTATTATTAATACCTACTTATTCGAAGTGGAATTTTTTGATTCTCTATCAAATCACAGGTTGTTGAATTCGGAGGAAAAATCTTATTAAACCATTTCAAACTTTGTGACAAGCTTCAGGTTCCTTCTCTCAGGAATAAATTTAAGCCCCCCTACAAGGTATCAAAGAAATTCCTCTTCTAACTACGCGAGTCAATCATTAACTGTACTTTCTCTTCTTTGTATTCAGTATAATTGTTTGAACTTTTGAGCACACGGTCATCATTGTCCAAAAATTTTGTTGGTAAAAAAAGACCCATTTTTCTCAGATCTCCATTAGGATTTATTATTAATACCTACTTATTCGAAGTGGAATTTTTTGATTCTCTATGAAATCACAGGTTGTTGAACTCGGAGGAAAAATCTTATTAAACCATTTCAAACATTGTGACAAGCTTCAGGTTCCTTCTCTCAGGAATAAATTTTTTTTTGTGTCTTCTTTGGTTTGTTCCCTCCTATTTTTTCTCTGTTTTTGGGAGAGATTTTCATTTATTTCATCCACCAAAACTTTTACTTTATAATTTTGAACTTTTCAAAAAGTTAATTTTTATAACCAAGGATTTCAGAATGCAATCAGTACTTAAAATAACAAATGAAGTGTCAAATATTTAATGAACATTTCAAATGTCTTGGTATTGAAACCAAAAATGAAATGGATTTCTAGACAAAAGTTGAAAATTTGAATTTCAAGATTTGAGAAGAATTCGTGTGATTTATTTTTCATTTATGTGAAAATACCCCCTGCATTGTAGTCATTGAATTTTTATATGGCACAAGCAGGCAATTAGTACTTAAATGACCACCTGGCTTATTAATCTCATGCTGCTGGCTAGATTACAGGTTAAGCAGCATTGTGTGTGGTTGGTATATGGATAAGTCACTCATTATCCTTGAGTTAAGGATCAAAGATCAATGCATGTTAGTTTCTAGTTAGGTGACCACCTGGCTTATTAATCTCATGCTGCTGGCTAGATCACAGGTTAAGCAACATTGTGTGTGGTTGGTATATGGATAAGTCACTCACCTTCATACTATTGTTTTCCAGGTTCAAACCTGAGCACCGTCATGCACTCAACATAAATCTGTGTAAGCCATTTGCTGCTCATTGTATTGGGTTTCCTATAGTCACATTTAGTTTCAGTGAGATTCGAAACTGTTACTTTTCCTTTGTATCTGTGGGATGTAACAAGGGTACAAGGAAATCATCTCAGGATTTGTTTAGCTCATTTGGTAAGTACAGTAATGTTAATTAAGTTCACATAAAAAAAAGTTATGTAGGAAGTTAGTGTATAGAAAATAGGTAGTATTTTCATTACCTCATGCAGGTAAACATTTCTGTAAACATCAGGAATTGAGCCAGAAACCTTCTGGACCATGTTTGCTATCTATTCATTCTCTTTATTATATTACTTCAGATGGAGAAGTTGCTCATAAGAATTATCATCACAGGAAAGAGCGAGGACTCACTGCAAGCACACTCATACTCTATTTTATCATTATTTTACTTGAGTCCAGTGTGAAGTAAGTTTCAGTTCTAAAATTTATCAAAAGCTTTAATTACTTGTGATGAGGCTGGGAGTTTTAGATTTAGGTAGATTCAGAAGAAAAAAAATGAAAATAAAATAAGTACCTATTTAAAAATTTTATTGGACTTACATAGGCGTCAAACAGGGAGCAAACCAGTTTAGTCCACCTGGGGGACTTTAAACAGGGAGTATGCCAGCCTCAATTTCCCTTGGGTATCCACTTTTAAAATTTGTAGCCAAAACCAAATGTCAACCCAAAGCAATCACCCTAGTTAAGGCTGATTGAGAGGCTGACGAAAAACGCCGACCCCGTCTGTACACGGGAAAAGACGAAGAAAAAGAAGATTTACCGTATAGCATGAGTGCAGTTTATAACAGTTCACGAAAGACAAGTAGATATAGCCAATTATCATCACTCCAAAACTAGTTAAAGAAGTTACTCGTATTAGATGTACAATTATTTAGGATCCCTGAAGGAACAAGGACGTAATGTTTAGTACTCCACAGTAGCGTTTTGGCAGCAAAGAAATGGAGACAATATGTTTCATTTACTAGGAGACAACTAAAATGATCAATATATTCCAAGTATGTACATATTAAGTACCTACTCTTACATTTTTCTATCACTATTATTTTATTTTTACTTTCTACTACTAAAGTATAGCGAAGTTATCAAGCTATACTGGTTTTGATAGGTTTCATTACCACATCTAACGGCACATGAGCTCCTTTTCCCAGGGATATGTTGGCGATGATTTTGGTTGCCAAATCTGTTTGAGTCTCTGCCGTGAATATTTTCGTACAATTCAACTTCTTGGCTGCTTGGAGGAGTAGATTTTGCCTGAAAACGAAACCAAAACATTTTTGTAATAGGTTTATTTCAAGATTTTTTTTTAAGTTATTAATATCAAATCTGTCATTTTACATAAGTAGGTACATGTGGTACATAAGTATTTGGTTCTCTCACCTCAGTGTTTGCAACAAGTACTGTCTGGAAGACAGTGTCGTGACCGTTTGGAACATTTTGTTTATTTCACTGTCCTTAGCAAATTGCTCGAGAGGTAGCTCGGCCACATCAGTATACAGTTTCATATTGTCTGGCTCTAGTGCTTGCTCCAGACAGGTGAAATAGCTATCGAAATACTTCATGGCAGTTGCTATCTGTGCATTGTTGGCCTTCCTCTCACTAATGCTGACTTGGGATATACTGCCATCTGGGAATGAAGAATTAGATAAAAAGCAAATGTAATGTCACTTGTAAGAGTTGTAGGGTTTTAAGTTAAGCATTATT